>NC_058130.1:762737581-762875764 GCF_016433145.1 Gracilinanus agilis
GGGGGGGGGGGGGGTTTGAAGGGGAAAGTAGGAGCATGAATCATGTAACCATGTTAAAAATGAATATTAATAAATGTTTAAATTAATAATAAAAAAAAAAGAATTCACATTGCCTCAGCCATCTTTTACCTTTCCTAGCGCGCCTCATAGCTAAGAGAGCGACTTCCTCCACACCCAGGAGATTTATCCCCTCTCTTACATCATCATACTTCCTGTTTGCCATGAGGAATCATGGGAAATGTAGTTTCAAAGTCCCTCACATGTCCATAGGAAATATATAACATACTTTTAGATGGCATCTCCTAAATTCCAATTATACAACTGCCAACACAGAAGGCAGCTGCTGGGAACATCAGTAGCTAAAGCTGTTGGTGATGGACAAGAACTGTACACCAGCAGCAGTCAGAACAGAAAGAATTACTGGCCAGAAGTTCTTACTTCCAGGGAAATTCCAAAGCAAAGAGACGCAATACGTTTGTGTGCTTATGTGCAAACTATAATCTCTGTCTCTTGACCTAGCATTTGGCTTCATTCCTGCCCCATGTGAATTTAAGTGGTTGTGAACACCACTCTCCTGAATTTTCTATATTCTCTTAGGTAGGTCTCCTGTAGCCACTACGATCTATGGAGTAAGATGGTTTTTTAAAAAGGTAATCTTGGGTTATGTGTCACTACTTAACAAACCCTATTTGAACAAATAACACAATTGCCCAATTAATTTTTTTAAGTAAATCTTCATGGTCCCTCCCACATAATCCATCAGTAAAGATTAAAAAGCATTCTATGTTATATAAAACAAAGAAAAAAATTTTATCAAAAAAAAATTTTTAACTAACATACTCTGTCAGCAAGTGAATGAAGCAGATTAAACACCTGCAAAACTTCATGTATCACAAAACCTATGCCATATGCAATGAAAACATGCAGATTTTGCCCTAGAAAAGAATCTGCTCTGTGAACCAATTTCTCACACTGGCACAAATACACTGACTGCAAAGATGATTTCTCTACAAACATATTGCCTCTAATCCTTGAGCCTGGAGAAATTTACCTAGTCATTAAAAAATGTTCTCTATTGGGATAACAGAATTAGGATGACAATGAAGATGACATAAAAACAAAAGATATCAATATGGTTTTAAGTTCTCATATACCATAATCAAAAGAAAATAAATATAAAAAAATTCTCAAACAATTAGCCCCAGTTCCTCTTAAGTCATGAAAAAGCTTCATATACTACTTTAGCAATGTTCTGAATTTTATCCAAGCAGGCACCCTCTCCTTGCCCCACAAAAAAGATCAAGAATATGGTCACAGGGAATTCAAAGTAAGGTTAGGATTTGTTTCCTTCAAAGTACAATTTTCTAGTTGTTCCTAACTCCTTTCTTCTGGAAAGACAAGAGATTGTATGTTCTTTTATCATCACTTTGGCACCCTTGCACAATATGCCAACAGATGTGTCATCATTAAGAGAAATCGTTCAGCCAATTTTCCTTTTAAATGGTGACCTGTAATAATAAGTCCAGCAAACTTACCATTTATGTATTAATCATCTAAAAATATAATGCTTCAATGGTTACAGACTAACTTTTCTTCAACCCATGTCATGTCAGCCCCTTATCCTGGATGATCTACTTACTCAGTATATATAACACAATGAGTTTCAGCTATTTTAGCGTCATAAAAGGAATGTTAAAACAGTCAACAAATTTCCAAAGTAGGGTGGCTGGGTTAACAAAGATGAGTCACTGATACGCATTTTTTAATTTGAATTTCTTTTTTTTCCAACTAAAACAATAAGATTTGCTAATATTTTTATATGGATTGTCAGTGGCAAAGTATGCAGAGGAAAGAATGCAAGTTCCTTATTGTGAAAAGGCTGGCATTAATGTCTATTCACTTACTGGTAAGCTTTCAGCGTGTGATAAAGTACTACAACTTCTATTTTCTTCATTAAGTATATTCTATAATCTAGTTTTAACTAAACTAACTCACAAAATGGATAAGTGACTTAAGAATACACCTATAAAGGAACCATAGATTGAAAAGAAAGTATCAACAGGTAACATGAAGAAGACAGTAAGAAAATAACAGACGATATGCTTCTGATTCCAAATAAGAGGCTTCATAAATCATATTACCAAGTCAAAATAATAATGTTCGAATGCAGGTGGTTCTAATTCAGGATCTATAAATTTCTCATTGGTGAGTTTTTAAAAATATATTTTCAATAGTATATTTCATTGTAGTTCAAATAAATATGTGATCATAGACAAGTCACTTAACTCCATGCCTCAGTTCCAGCCCCTATTGTTATGAGGATCAAATGAGATATTTATAGATTGCTTTGCAAGTACTATAGAAATGCTAGTTTTATCATTGTTATTATTACCAATAAGTTTCCTTTGTAATCCTATGCATTTTATTTTCTGCATTTAAAAACATTCTTTGCCAAGTCTTTGCCAAACTGCCAAAAGGGTCCATAACACATACCCCTCCATCCAGATCTAATGGAATCTGACAAGCATATAAACAAACAAACCAAAAAAACCGCAGATTTTTTCAAATTATTTGAAATAAGGATTTAGACTATCATTAATAATTCTCACCCTTTATTGTTTTTGAGATAATACCACAAGGCCATCATAGTTAGTAAGAATGTTTAATTGTTGATGAAAACAGTATGTTATCTTTAAAATTTTTGTTTTTCTATACCCTTTTTTAAAAAGCCAGAATTTTCTAGCCTCTGCAAGCATCAACTAAACCATGAGTTTCAGGGCATTTCAAGCTCATTTATTAAAAATCTAAAAACAAGTTGACAAGAACTATTCCTTGCCAACATGGACCATAAAATTTACTAGCAAAATTTCAACAAAATCTTTCCCTCATTGGTAGATAGAATTGAAATGTGGAGTGTGACCAAAGATGTGCTCCATCCAGTTAGGTCTCTGTGTATTTGGAAGGAACCTTTTTCTGAGGTAGAACAACATTAAAACTCAGTATTGGTGGACTTGTGAACTGATCCAACCATTCTGGATGGCAATTTGGAACTATGCCCAAAGAGCTCTAAAAGAATGCCTGCCCTTTGGTCCAGCCATACCATTACTGGGTTTGTACCCCAAAGAGATCATAGAGAAATAGACTTGTACAAAAATACTTGTAGCCGCACTTTTTGTGGTAGCAAAAAACTGGAAAATGAGGGTATGCCCTTCAATTGGGGAATGGCCAAACAAATTGTGGTATCTGTTGGTGATGGAATACTATTGTGCTCAAAGGAATAATAAACTGGAGGAATTCCATGTAGACTGGAAAGACCTCCAGGAACTGATGCAGAGTGAAAGGAGCAGAGCCAGGAAGAACACTGTACAGAGAGACTGATACACCTGTGGTAAAATCGAATGTAATGGACTTCTGTACAAGCAGCAATGCAATGACCCAGGACAATTCTGAGAGACTTATGAGAGAGAACACTCTCCACATCCAGAGAAAGAACTGTAGGAGTGGAAACACAGAAGAAAAAGAACTGCTTTGAACACATGGGTTGAGACAGACATGATTGGAGATGTAGACTTGAAAAGACCACACCAATGCAACTATCAATAATATGTAAATAAATCTTGATTGCTGACATATGTTAAAACAAGTGGAAATGCACATCAGCTGGGGGGATGGGGGGGGGGGGATGAAGGGGAAAGTAAGAACATGAATAATGTAACCATGGATAACTTTTCTAAAAAATAAAAAATATTTTAAAAAACACTCAGTATTGACTTAAAATTCAGAACGAAATCTTCAGGTTTCTTTGTGGTAATGTGGCTAGCCAAGATTTTTTTGAATGATATACCATAATCATTGTTCACATTAAAAATATTATATTAGCCACGACAAAAAATATTTAGTATTATTAGTATTTAGTAACATTAAAAATTACTTTCAAAATGATTTTTTTAAATTTCTTTTTTGTGTGTCTATTTTATAATGCAGGCCCCTAAGTAGAATAGTGGATAGTGTGCAAGGCCTAAGGATAGGAAGACTCTTCTTCCTGGGTTCAACTCTGGCCTCAGACTCTTAACAGTCATAGGACCCTGAGCATGTCATTTAAGCCTGTTAATCTCTGTTTCCTCATCTGTAAAATGAGCCTGAGAAGATGGCAAACCACTCTAGGATCTTTGCCAAGAAAACTCCAAATGAAGTCACAAAGAGTTGGGCACTACTGAAAAAAACTGACTGAATTTTATTATGTAATATAAAGAGATAGGGAAAGGAACAGGAGGTTATGACTTAACAGGCAGAGGGAATTCCCAGGTACAAAGTGCCCTCCACCAATAGAAGAGTACAGAACTTCCAAGCTTAAGAGATTTACTAGTCTTGGCCTCCCCATAGCAGAGATTACAGGGGTGTATTACCAAGCCCAGTCACAGATATTTCTTTATTACATTAATATGTTTTTCTTCCCTTAGTAGCAAATAAATATACATTTTTAAAGGCATAGACTGCTTTACTTTTATCACTAGGTTCCAAGAATTTAGCGGATAATAAGCTTTTATGAAATGTGTGTTGTTAGCTTCATTTTTCTTATCATTTGCATTCTTACTCTCATATAAATGTAGAAGGGAAGAATAGCACAATCTGAATAGACTTTAATATATCTTTTTTTAATCCTGATATAAAAATGAAATAACAAAATAGGTTTTATCATGAAAATCAAGGGTAAAAAGAAAAAAGTTGGCTAAAATCTTTATGTATAAGATGTCATGATGCTAAAAGGAATCTTAGAAATCATCCAGTTCAAATCCTTTCATCCATAATAACTCCTATATATCATATCTTGTAGGTTGAACATACAAAGGTATAGTCTACAAACTTGCCCCAATGGGTCAAAGGATCTGGGTTGAAATCTTGGCACACTTTCTACTCCATGTCGCCTTTGGCAAGTCACTAAGCAGTCATTCCCCTCCCCATTTCAGCTTCTTCACCTATGAGATACATGAGGTTGGACTACATGAGATTTAGAGTTAGCTACTTCCAGCTCTAAATCTATGGTCCTTTGAATGTTTAGTTCAAGATAATTTGCTATTGCATTACACTACCAAAGGCTAAGAACAGGGAAATTTTCTATTAAAAGATGGCAGAAGGCCATCTTGAGTTGATATAATAAATCCATGATTTATGATTATAACTTTCCTTTGCTTAAGAGGAGTTTAAGTGCTTCTGAAGAATGTTAATGTGCAAATTGATGTTTTATTATGAGCCACAAAGGTTATATACTCCACACTTCAAATCAAAGTCAAATTTAAATCAAATGAGTCACATTTATTTTAAATGGAAGGTATCAACATATTCAGAAGACCCATACTAACATCCAACACACACACACACACACACACACACACACACACACACACACACAAACTTAAAATATAAAGGTCCTAAGGTTAATAAATTATGTTACACTCTGACTATACTTGCATATAAAAGGCATTAAATCATACTTCGGTAAATAATACTGGGTGATTGCTTCCTTTTAAAATAATATGGATTCCTTTTTTCTAACCAGGCTTCCAAACAAGTTTTAAAAAAGTGGAAAGTAACATTCTAAAACTCTAGTTTTTACTACAAAAGAATTTACCTATTACTATAAAAACTGAATTTTCTTTTGGTTAAATTATATAATAATGAACTTTTGTCAACAATTGGGCAATTTTCTATAAGATTGCTCATCTTTAAATACAGCATACTTTTCCAAATAATGCTCTGAGTAAGGGTTATGTTTTGAAAACCTAAATAGAATATCATATTATTTATTCTAGATTTGAATTTGAAAGGAACTCTACAGATCATTTGGTATAAGTTTCACACTTTGCAAATGATTAAAATGAGAAGTAAACAGGCTAAAAGTGACATGCCTGAGGAAACACGGGTATTAAAGGATAGAAAGAAGACTTAACACTATATATTCTAACTTCAAATCCAAAACTAACTGCACCCACATGACAACTTTCATTTAAAATAAAGTGCACAAACATGAAAACATAGCAGGTTTTGAGACTGGAAACATTAACAAACTAAAGTCTTGTAAATTTGAACTAAATTGAGTGACCAAGAGTTGGAAATTTCATCTTGTGAGCATATTTTTTGTGTCTATATTACTTCTAAGTGACAATTTTAAAAAGGCAATGTCTAAGACTTAACAAGTAACATTTCAGTGAACAAATACTTTCCAAAATAATTCCTTTAAAATATTTTTAATGATTTTTCATCCCAAAAAATTTTTATGAATTAATTGATACAATAACCTCAATTTCCTTGGAATCATAGAATCTCAGTTGAAAGACACACACACACACACACACACACACACACACACACACACACACACACCAACTAGTCTAATACTGGTGGAAAAGGAATCTGTTTTACAGCAAAAGCTGCAAGGAGACATCCAATCTTCACTTAAAAAATAGAAAAAGGGAATTCCCTCTCTCCTGAGGCAGTCCAACACATCAATGAAAGGTTCAATGGTTCAAGGACGTTTTTTGTTGTTGTTGTTGTTGTTTTTTTTTTTTTTTTTTTTTTTACATTTAGCCTAAATGTGCTTCTCCGAACTTCTGTCCACTGGTTCTAGCCATGTCATCTCAGATGAAGTGAACAACTCCCCCACCCATCCACCCACCTCCGAACCTTCCTGAAGACAGCTCCCTTCAGTCTCCTTTCTTCAAGCTGACAGCCCAGATCCTCACATGGGATGAACCAGAAGCCTTTTAGTAAACTAGTCTGTATTCTCTAGATATTTCTTTCACACTTTCCACTCAGAGTACCAGGTACTTAATAATAAAATGCATGATTAATGCTTTCCAAATTATCAATTTCTATCCTAAAACAAGCTGAACACAATATGCCAACTTTAGTCTGAAAAGGGAGGAGTAATCCCCAGATCATAGCTGCTATGGTTCTCAATGCAGCCTGTACACACTTTTTAACCTGCCATACCCTCTTCTTTGTTCATAAGTCATTCCACAAATATTTATTTTTTTAACCCTTACTTTCCATCTTAGAATCAATACTATGGATTGTTTCCAAGGCAAAAGAGTGGCAAGGGCCAGACAATGGGGGTTAAGTGACTTGCCCAGGGTCACACAGCTAGGCCTGGCTCTCAAATCCACTGAGCCACCCAGCTGCTCCCAATTTTTAATAAACTTGAAGTCTATCAAAACACCCAAATCTCTTTCAGAAAGTAGTCTAGTCATTCCTCTTCCATCTCTTATATGGAAAGTTAATTTCATCTGTCAAAGTGTAGAATTAATCATTTTGTAAAATTTCTGTGTGTGTACATGTCTGTCTGTCTGTCTCTCTCTCCCCTTCCCTCACCCTTCCTCTCCTTCTCCTCCTCAAATCTACATTACATGTCTATGCCTGAACTCTAGATCTGAACACCAACTGCATACTGGACATTTCCACACACATGTCCTAAAGCAGAGGTCAGAAAATTGTGGTTCAAGAGCCAAATTCCACTAGTCACCTGTTTTTATACACTAAAGCAAAGAATGAATTTTTAAAATATAATAAAACTTTATTTTATAATGTAAAATCTATTTTAAGCTCCTAGGTTATACAAAAACAAGTAGCTCCCATGCACAGTAATTTGCCAAGCTCTGTACTAAAAGCATCTCAAATTAATAATGTATAAAATAAAGTATTATCTTGCTCCCAAAAACTAACCCTCCTTCCTGTTTCCCTAATCCACTACAATCATCCTTCAAGTCACCCAGGATTGCAATCTTAGAGCCATCTTATACTTGTCATTTTCCCTAACATCTATCCAACAAGTGATAAATTCTCCTTTAAAAGCATGGATCTTTTCTACTTCTCTCTACTAACACAGTTACCAACCAAGATCATATACTTCTTATGGCCTGCCTGGACTGCTGAAATATCTTCCTAACTAGTCTTCCTGCTTTCCCTTCTCCAGTCCATCCCCATACAGTTGACAAAATGATAGTTTAAAAGCACAGTTCTGAATTTTACTCCGCTACTCAAAGAAGCATTCATGGTTTCCTATTCTCTCTAGGATGAAATATATATTCCTCTCCTAAGCATTTAAAGGTCTTCACGATAGCTTTAGTTCTATAATCCTATGATCCAAATCTCTCTTTATAGTTACTTTATGTGACTTCCATTCACATATTACATGCTTAATAAATATGTTATCTCTCAATCTTGCCTAGCCTTCTCACCATTATCCATTATCATCATCTCATTCATCCCAAGCAATACTATGCTTTTGTTTGATCTTCCTCCCATCTCTCCCTGAGGAAGAAAGCTCCTCTTCATTGATATCACTATCTGCCTCTACAAGTTTCCACTCATTCTAGACTTTGGCATACCTGACAAATTCTCAGAAGACTACTTTACTGTTCTTCCTCAGTTCCTTGCCTTTGCTTCCTCTATCAATAATGTTCTTTGTAAAATCCCAATTTATGAAGCAGTTCTCCAATTAGTCTTCAGAAAATTCCCTTTTCTCAGAAGCATTGTGGAGATTCTATAACTTCCACTTGTGCCTTCAGAATTCAATTCTTGAGAGATTCTCATCCCTTTGAAGCCAACTTTCCCTTCAAAATATTAAACTTGGAGAAATGTTCTAGATAAGAGAGAAATTTGTCCTTTTAAGTACCAACATTCAGAAACATTTTCACAACCCTTAAAGGAAATCTTCTCTCAGATTCTTTATAGCCTTCTTAAATAGTGTATTGAACAAGAGAAATTTAAACTTTATTTTATGACTGAGAGGAAAGCTGCCCTGGTACAGTGGGAAAAGTACTGAATGCAAGTCAGAGAGAGGACTTGGTTTCCAATCCCTGCTCTATCTTCACTTATAAATTATATGGCCTTTGAGATGCTTAAATTCCTAGAATCCCTCATTTCCTTTTCTGAATGTATATGGCCTGGCCCACAAAACTCCTAAAGTCTATTCTAATTCAGTGAGCAAATAATCATCATGATCAACAAATATAACAGGAAGCAATTCAAATGAAGTTCTCAGGTCAACACATAGGACCAGGTGCCCCTACTTCAGAATGATGTGCTCATTTTTTAAGTGGTTGTCTCTTACTGGTTTTTTCTTTGTCCCTATCCTTGTTGCCATTTGCCCATGAACCTAACTGAAGATTTGATTAATTATAATTTGCTGCTTCTGAATCTGCTTAAAATAAGAAAATAAAGGATAAAAAAAAGATGATGCCCAGGATAGACATTATTACTGACACGAAGAATGAAATGGAATCAAATAGAGACCAAACCTCACAGATTCAAGAGTGTTAATCATAAAGAACTGTAGGGATCATTTATTAGAATCTTCCAATCATGTAAGAATGCTGCAGTCCAAAGAGCCGAAGCCATCTCCATTAGCTCATCTACTTGATAAATGTCACCATCAGAATTCAAGTACAGGCTTCCTGACTCAGGAAGAAATTCTTGTCTACTACATCATGCTGCTTTTATAGCAAAACACTTATTTACTCTTTCTTGAAAACTAAAGCTAGAAATTATTTGCTGCATTTCTGGTTTTTTAGATTATATATTCAGTTCACTAATTCTTTCTTTTTGCATTTTGTTTTTGTCCTTTTTGTCCTTTTAGAAGATAGCATATGTCCTTCAGTTTTATAATCTTCATCAGTTTGCTCAATTCTATTTATTTGTTAGATTTCTCCAGCCCCTGAAAGAAACAATAAAGTCTCCTACTGTTGTTGCTACTATCTATATATTTTTGTAACAATTGATTTTATTAATTAAGATGCTAAGGCATTTGGCATATAAATTTAAATTTTAATACTGATTCATTAGTAATAATAGTTCCTTAAAGTATAATACAGATGGCATAATTTCAAATCCGTATTTATTTTTTAAATTCATATATTTAGATTCCATGTTATCTACTTTTAGATGTTTAGTTTTTTAAATACAGCTGATTAATACCGCAAACAAAATTCACAAACTTTTAAAAGCAGAAAGAATATGCAAGATAATCTACTGGACAACAGAGTAGGCAAATATCTAATCTTGTCACAAATGCATATAAAAGTATATTGGCTTGGGGTGGGGAGGGGAACAAAACCTGAGGATTTCTTTGAATAAAAAAATACATGGATTTGTTGACCTCTATTTCAGCAGCTCAGAAAGGTCTTTTATACTTTGTTTCCTGATTTGTCTTAAGGCCATGGAGCAGAAGTTCACATGGTCTTTCACTTGCTTGGTCAAAGCAAGAAGAACAGGATAAGCAGGTATGGATGCCTTGCCACTGACAGCTTGGAACTCATGTACCTTATCTTTCTCACAAATCACAATCTTTTGTGGAAGCTGCCACCATGCTTCCAATCATTTAGGTTCTCAAACTGGACTCTTCCCTCTCCTCCCCACCCCCACATATCCAGTCACCTGTCAAGTCCTGTCAATCCCTCTAGAAAAGGTCCCTCCGTCTCCACTCCCACAGCTACCATCTGTGTCCTGGACCTCATCAACTCTCACCTGGAATCCAGCAATAATCTCTTCAGCAATCTCTGCTTCAAATCTCTCCCCATTCAACTCTATCTTCCACAAAGCTGCCGAATAGGCCTTCCTCTGATACAGGTCTGAGCATGTGACACCTTGACACAACAGACTTTGATGGCTCCCTATCGATCAAATATTATTTCATCTTGTTTCATCCTTTTAAATATTTATTTCTGTATACATCTGACAGTGTATATATTGGCACAAAATAATTTACAAGTGAGTAAATAAGCATATGTTGGAGTAGGTGTTCAAAATAACTTTTTTTTCATAAGGACTGAAATATAACATATTAATTACTTGTTAAAGTAATTTACAAGTTTCTAGCAGCTGAGAAAAACCACAGACCTTGTTTCTAGACCATTGGTTAGAAACAGAGCTAAAAGACTACACGAAGATTTATTTACTCCTACAAACAGAGTCTAGTTCATCTTTTTTCCCCCCTGACAACCAACATTTGAAAGATGAAAAGAGAGAAGCACTCTGCAACAGGAAAATCTTAGTTCCTAGCTTCAATTGGGGAAACCACTAAAGCTTTATAAAGTAAAAGAGAGCAGAGTACTAAGGACCATAACTAAATTTATAATTTGGTAATCTTATTAACATCTATTCATGTTTTGTCATTGTTTAGTTGTTTTTCAGTTGAATTGGACTTTTCATGACTCCATTTGGAGTTTTCTTGGCAAAGATCCTAAAGTGGTTTGCCATTTCCTTCTCCAGCTCATTTTACAGAAAAGGAAATTGAGGCAAACAAGGTGAAGTGACTTACTTGCTCAGGATCTTTCAGCTAGTCAGTGTCGGAGGCCTTACTCCAGGACTGGTGATCTATTCACTGCACCACCTAATTGCCCTTATTCATGTTAGATAAGTCATAAAAATACTGCACTCTCCAAAGTGGTTAGCATTCCCCAAGTACTGAGATCCGCACCTACCTTTCCAAAGAGGAGGAAAAAAAGTTTTGTACACATAAAATATCTATGTTGTTGAAACTATCTTAGACTAAGTAAGTGGGATGAATAGCCAATCTCTGGCCAGAGGCCAAATGTTTTATTTCACTTAACCATGAGCAATACTATATTAATTCTGCATCACAATTCCCTTTTGGTTATGGACATTATCACATTATAGACTCAGACATCGTCCTTCAATTCATCAAGCAGTCCAGTGCTAGAGATAGTAGTAGACATAAAAGACTACACCATTTAAACACCTACTTTTTAGCGAGGACCTTAGAGCTAAGTCAGAGAAGCTATTTTGAATGAATGAATTCAATCAACTAAATCAATTTGTGATCACTTAAAGGCTAGAAACTAGAAGGCTCTGATGACAAAACGTGTGGAGAGCCCAGTGGGTGAACCCAATGGCAAGGTTGGCAAAGCTTTTTCTAAGTTAAAAACCTAAGAAACAGAAAAAGAGGATCTCTCTCCCCAAACTGGCAAATATACATTGGCTTCCTGAAGACAAGTTACTAATCTATGGGAGATGCTGAGGGAAATACATTTCCAGAATCTTGAGAGAACATAAAAGAAGCTGAATCCTCTTCCTTCCCTGGAGTCTCAAATATCAGAACAGGGGTGAAGGACCATTTAGTAGCACTTGGTTTTTGATTCCTTCCATCTCTTCGTCCTTTATTACCCACAATAAAATCATATTTCAGGACTCACAAGAAGTGTGGAATCATTCAACAAGAGGAAACAGACAAGTGCTATTCTCAGGGATGAGTGGTAGAATTCATTCCAACAATGATTAAAACACCTGGACTCAAAATTCAAAGCTCTGAGGTGTATTAATGGCCCAATTAGAGAGGGGTATGGTGGTAAAGAGAGATGAACTAGAGACAGTGAATCTCTCTACTCTCTCTTAATGGTGCCACTAACACTAAGCAACTAAGGGGGTTTCTTTGGAATAGTGGACTTCTAGAGAATGAGAGCTGGGGCTTTACAGGAAGTGGGAACTTCTTTTTCCTTGCCCTTCATAGTTATAGAGACTATGAGTTCTAACTAAAGAGAGAACTAAAAATGAGTCAGTCACTATTGTGATATCAATTTCTGCTAAGCAAAATGGAGAACAGGATGAGTGACACCCAACAGTTTTAGAATTTAGAACCAACCCAGATGCCATGAGCCAGAGAGCAAAAGGTGGTTACTACCAGGACTATAAAAGAGAGTAACTGGATCAAAACTCGCTCACTCCTGAGAAGGGACCTTGGGTGGCTGGGTGGGTAGGCCAACCAAACCTGCTTAGATTACCTGCATCCTGTTCCAACAGTTCTCACATCCTCAACTTCTAGACAAAGTTATTCTGTATACTAATCATTTGAACATCAAGGAAGATCAGTATCATCACTCAAACTAGATAAGGCCAAAGGTGGTTGGCCTGGCCAGAGTGCCACAGAGAGGGAAACCTCTCCAGCAGACAGTCTCAACCTGATTGCCCTGTGATTGACAACCTAGTGAAGTTTTCCCAATACCTCTTTCCTTAAGCCTGATCCTTTCTGTTACAATTAAAAATGATAAAGGCTGATATTATAAGAGAAATTAGTATTTTAATTGCCATGGCCATGTTGGTAAAATATATATGACTGCACCTATCTTTTAAATTTACTGCCAGTGCCCATCCTGTCTCTCTCGTACACCAGCCAGACCACTCAGGTAACCAAGAGGCCATCTCCAGGCCTCCCTCCGAATTTAAGCTGCCATATACGTTTAGGGACGTCAGAAACGTCCCCACGTCCAAAAACCGGAAACCCATTGGATCATGGGGAATGTAGTCTCAAAGTCCCCACGTGTCCACAGGAAGTTTGTAAGATACTTTTAAATGGCACCTCCCTGAATTCCAAATACACATTTCCCCAAGTTTGTTATAATTAAATCTTAAAAGCTTACATAGATGAATTTCTTTATTGTCCTAAGAATCATACTTTATATCCTTGGATCTGAGGGAAAGGGATTACTTAGCAAAGTCAAATCGTAGTCATCGGCGTTGTCCACTTAATCATATAGCTTTATCCATCAAACTAAACCCAGGAGAAGCAGTCAGAGAAGCTGTGAGATCCAATTCAAAGCTTCTCACTTGGTCACTTAGTCCTGGGCACTGTTGGGTGGGAGGTGGTAATTAGCTGAGCTTCAAATTCTTTGGAGGACCTGGTATTCACTACCACAACTTGGTATTCACCTAAGCTTCTCACCTTTACTCAGCTCATGTCCTTACACCATCAGAAGACCTTGGACCATTTCTCTATCAGGCCCAGTTCAGTATCACCATACCACCCATAACACTATTTAACCTCAAAGAATCTGACAAGTCATGCTCACAAATAAGTGTCACAAGGCAAAAGGGTCCAAAGAAAAGGTCCAAAGTGGTAGGAGATAAAAGAAGAGGAAGGTTATCTAAACCTAGAGATAAAAGTGCTGGGCCTAGAGTCAGGAAGACTCATCTACCTGAGTTCAAATCTGTCTGACAAAGAAATGAAGCTATAGAGACTGTTGCAGGATCTGAGCTGAGTTTTTAAAAAACACTCAGAAAAGAAGATAATGAAGTTCAGAAGGGGACACAGAGATCCACTCAGCTACCAATGATATAAAGCGCAAGTCTAACCATGTCACATTTCTCTATAAACTATTACCTCCACGACTAAATATATATTCCTCTGTTTGGCATTTAAAACCCTTCATACCCTGGTCTGAACCAAATGTTCCTGCCTTATTACACTCTCATGTTCCCTCATAGTTTAATCACCTGACCTTCTTCCTGTTTCTCTTCTGGAGAACACTATTTTCAATCTCTAGGGTTTAAGCTTGCTATCTCTAAGATCAAAGGATGATGCACACTATCCTTACCTCGACCTCTTGGATCTCTAATCTCCTTTATGTCTCAGATGAAGGGCTTCCTTCTAAATGAAGCCTTCCCTGATCTCCACCAGATGCTAATGCACTCTTCCCCCATTCTATTTTTGTATACATCTCTATATGTATATACTATCTGCCTGGATAGAATGCAGGATCTGTTAGGACAGGGAATGTTTTGCTTCTGTTTTTATATCTCCTATGCCTAGCACTATAACTTTAAGCACTTAAGTGTTTGACTGATTTAATTATGTTTTAAAGAATATAGGGATTTTAAGAGGCTTTGTCAAGAAGGGATGAACCATGACAGAAGAACTCAAAGCACAAGATAAGGTTTGGAAGTTAACATGGTTGGGGGAGATCAACTGAAGTTAGACTATTGAAGACTTTTAAATAAATGACAGCAAACTTTATGTTTTGCCCTGAAAGTAATAGGAGCCATTAAAGGTTTTTAAGTAGAAATAACATGATTATATCTGTAAATTATAAAGATTAAATTTTCTGCAATGTGAAAAGTAAACTGAAAGGCGGAAAGATAGATCCCAGTATGATTAGTTGGGAAGTTATTATAATAATCAAGCCAAACAATGAGAACTGCCTGTACCAGAACAACAACCGTAGGATATGGAAGGAGGAAAGAAACCTGAGAGAAACTATAAAGACATACTAAACTAGGTAAGTTACCTGTAAGGAAAGAGGGAGAGTAAACACAAAAAGCTGGTTCTTATGCTTTAAAATTGGGTGAAGAAGATTGATGTTACTATCAATTTAAAAGGGAAAATTAGCAAATGTAGGTGGAGAGAAAAAGATGATTTCAGTGCTAAAATCATTAAATTTGATGTATAGATAGTAAATACTAGCAGAAAAGTACAGCAGAAAGTTTAAAAGGTGGGCCTGGAATTGAAAAGACATTGGCATGGATAGAAGTATTTTGGGGTCATGTATTACGGTGATATTTAAAGCCATAAGTGTATGAGAAATACATAAATTTAGACTATATAATAAAAAAACTTCCTAACTACTTGAGTTACCCTAAAGCTCAATGGGTAGTGTGTTCCTTTTTACTACAAACATTCAGTCACATGTTGCATGACCATCACTTGCCAGAAATATTGTAACAGCTTCTTGCTCAGGTCTAGACTAGATTAAATGGTCTCTGGGATACCAGCGATTCTCAAATTGCCAGAGGAAGAAAATACAGAGAGAAAACAGAGAGCAAAAAAACTGGAGACCAATGGAGAAGAAGAAATCCCTTCTCCATTGGTAGGGAAGAGGATGAAAGAGACCAAGAAGATATGATCAGAGAGAGAATAACGGTATCATGATAGACAAGAAAAGAGCCCTGGCTATGGAACCCGGATCCTACTGCCAACTGTGCCACTGCAAACGGGGAATCTTTCTGAAGCCTATACCACTCTAAACCTAAGGATACTCATCTATAAAAGTCAGTGGGTTGAAAGAGAAGATACTTTCTAGCTCTAAAATTCAATCCTTCTGTTCGATATTGGGAGCAGAAATGAACTTCAATTTTTAGTTTAGCTTGAGAGTAAGGAATATTATTTTAAGTATCATTCCTACATCTTCTAAGGAAGCAAAAACTGACATAAAAGAATTGAAAGTAATACTATAGGGGCAGCATGGTGGTTCAGTGGCTAGAGAGCCAGGCCTAGAGATGGTAGGAGCAGGGTTGAACTCTGGCCTCAGACTAGGAAATGTCATTTAACCCTAATCGCCTTGCCCTTACAACTCTTCTGCCTTGAAATGGATACTTAGTGTTGATTTCAATGCAGAAACTTAGGGTTTTAAAAAGAAAAGGGTGGAAAAAAAAAAAAAAGGAATGTCAATTCAGTTGTTTTCCAAAAACAATTTAAATTGATCAGAAAAGGTTTTATAAATATTAAGTAAGAAAGCAGAAGTAGTCCAGAACGAGCAAGGTTTTTTTTAAATCCATATTAAATATTAACTAAACATTAAATCATATAAGGGGCACCATGCAGGAAAATAAGAGAATAATGTTTAAGGCAAGAAAGCAAGACAAGCACCACACTGAAAATATGGGAGGTCTAGAACAACACAATATCACAAAACCTTAGAGCAGACAACTAGACCAATGCACACCACTGACTCACTAAAACAAATCCCCATTACAACATACTCAAACAGTAGTTTTGTACCCTTCATTTAAATATCTCCAAAAAGGAGCGACTCTCTTCCTCCAAATCAACCTATTCCTTACTGAAGAGTAGCTCCAATTCCAAGAAAATTCTCATGACATCATGCCTAAATCTGCCTCTCATAAAATCTCACCAAAATTTCACTTGGTTGTTTCCTCTGAGATCAAACAACATCATTCCAATCCTTCTTCCTTCTGATAGCCATTCAAATAGTCTTCTATCATATTATCCATGTAATGATTATAAATAATAGAGACTGATATTAAAATGAGAAGTAATATTTTAATTAAGGCCATGTTGGTAAAATAAAGAATCACCATGCGCCTGCCAAGATCTAATTCAAATTGTCCCACCAGACCTTTCTCCCCATAGACCACGTGCCTGATTTTCCCCGTGCCAAGGAGGGCAGCTCACCAAAAACACAGGAAACCAAAGAGAGCCTCAAGCCTAACCTCCCAATTTAAGCTATGTTTTACATTCGTTCATGTCAAGACTGGAAACCCGTTGAATCATGGAAAATGTAGTTTCAAAGTCCCCTAAACGTCCACAGGAAGTTTGTCATATCTAAATATCTTAAGGCTCAAATGAACTCCAAATACCTCTCAATGGAACCACAAAAATTCCAAATAACACCTCCATGAGACTTTTCTCCAAACCAAGTCAATCAAAAAGAATTTATCCCAGAGTTGTTGTGTGCCAGGCACTGTGCTAGGTATAGGGAATACAAAGACAAAACTAAAATAATCCTGCCTAATCATGTGATTCAGCCAAAGGGCAACATTTTTTTGTGAACTCACTAAGTTCAAAAAACTTAAAAAGAGAATACCAGACATAGAGTAAGTAAAGGTAAACCCATAAGGTAAGCAGAAACAAATGGCAAAAGTCTCATGAAATAGCAGTGAATAATTTAAATTCTTAGATATCCCTTTCAATAGTATTTAATACTCAAGTGAAATTCAACATTTTAATGTGACAAGAACATAAGGTTCTTCAGGATCCTGCCTGAGTTTCTTAGATGCTCTCTAATTTATCAACATCATAGGATTAAAAAGAGTTGCTTTTTGTGGGGGCAAAGAAAGAACTGGAAATTGTATCAGTCCATCAATTGGGAAATGGCTGAACAAATTGCCGTATATGTTGGTGATGGAATGCTATTGTGCTATAAGAAATGATAAGCAAAATGATTTCAGAAAAACCTGAAAGGATCCAGATGAACTGATGCAAAGCAAAATAAGCAGAACTGGGAGAACATTGCACACAATAACAGCAATATCCTATAATGATCAACTGTGAAAGACTTAGCTACTCTCAGCAATACAATGATCTGGGGCAATTCTGAAGGACTTATGACAAAGAATGCTATCCATCTCCAGAGAAAGAATTATTCCAGTTAGATGCAGCTCAAAGCATACTATTTTTCTCATTGGTTTATTTACAGTTTTATTTTGGTGTTTGGTTTTATATGAGTACTCTTATAGCAATGGCCAATATGAAAGTATGTTTTGCATGATAATATATGTATAATCCAAATCAAATTGCACACCATCTCTGAAATGAGGGGGGGAAGGGAGGAGGATAATTTGGATCTTATAATTTCAGGAAACTATATACTGAAAATTGTTCTTACGTGTAATTGGGGAAATAAAAGATCTTTGAATTAAAAAAAATTTTAAACAAAAATATAGTTGAAGGGCACACAAGAGGCACAATGGATAGAGTCAGTCCTAAAGATAGGAGGAAGGGGAAGCTGGGTAGCTCAGTGGATTGAGAGTCAGGCCTAGAGATGGGAGGTCCTAGGTTCAAATCTGGCCTCAGACACTTCCCAGGTGTGTGACCCTGGGCAAGTCACTTGACCTCCCATTGCCCACCCTTACCACTCTTCCACCTAGGAGCCAATACACAAAAGTTAAGGGTTTAAAAATGGGGGGAAAAATATAGGTGGTCCCTAGGTTCAAAACTGGCCCTAGATACTTCCTAGCTATGTGTTATGGGAATGAGGGGGTTAGCGGGATGGGGGAACCACAGACAGAGAGAGAACACCTAATCAAATGTCTACATTTTACAGATAAGAAAACTGATGCCAGTGACTGGCACAGATTCACACAGAAAATTGGCAACAGGGCTAAAAAATGAACCCAAGTTCTCTTATTCTGAAAGAATCATTCTTCAACTGTCAAAAATTACCACAATATTCCCAAAGTGGTCTGACTGGAAGCAAAAGGACTACTATCTCCTTTTCCTGGGACGCTGGGATTCTCACTGCAACCCAATATTGTATTTGCATTTTTGATTATCATAACATACCACTGATTCATAGTGAACCAGAAGGTCATTAAAACTCCTGGAGATTTTTTTTTCCAGGCAAAGGGCAGATTGGCAATGCTTCCCCCAACTTGTTGGGCTAAAAAGTATAATATAGAGATAGCAAGGACTGGGAGTCAGAAAGACCTGCATTCAAATCCTGCTTTTGACCCTTACTAGTTGTGTGACTCTGGGCAGATCACTTAACCTCTACCTCCATTTTCTCATCCATAAAATGAGGATAACAATAATACCTACCTCGCACTGAGTGAGTATCCTACAAGAAAGTATTTTACAAATACTTTGTAAACCTTAGAGCACTGTATACACATTAAGTATTATTATTAATGTGAAAATAATTTTTAAACCCAAATCTATTATATTTCCTCTTGCACATTTTTGCCCTATAATATAGGTTTTCAAATCTTTTTTTAATTCAAACTGTAATTTCTCCCCAATTTTAATTGATCAAGAAAAACATTTCTTTTAATTTTTTAACCCTTGCCTTTCATTTTAGAATTAATACTGTGTATTGGTTCCAAGTCAGAAGAATGGTGAGGGCTAGGTTAGGGTTAGACAATGGTTGTGACTTGCCCAGGATCAAAAAGCAAGGAAGTGCCTAAGGCCAAATTTGAACCTAAATCCTCCTGACTCTAGGGTTGGCTCTCAATTACCCACCTGGTGGCCTCCATTTTTTTAAAACTAATTAAGCCCCTACTCAAAAGTATACACTTCTGGGGGCAGCTGGGTAGCTCAGTGGATTCAGAGCCAGGTCTAGAGATAGGAGGACCTAGGTTCAAATCTGGCCTCAGGCACTTTCCAGCTGTGTGTGACCCTGGGCAAGTCACTTAACCCCTAATGCTTGCCCTTACCTCTCTTCTGCCAATACATAGTATTGACTCCAAGACTGAAGGTAAGGGTTTAAAAAGCAAAACAAAGAAACAAACAAAAAAGTATACACTTCTTTGGCATCCTAGTGTATGCCAGGAGATCAAATATGGAAGATTACTGCCACTTGAAGAACATCATAGCATTTAAGTTGGGTTCTGATGAAAAAAGGCAGCCTGTAAATGGGCAGAGATGATCAGGACAGGTAGGGAGAGAGATTCTAGGAATAAGAGAATGAGCAAAGAAGAATGTTCTTAAGCACATCCCATTAATCTCTACAGCTGAGTTCAGATATGAAAATATATAAAGTACAAACGCCCATAAAACGATAAGTTATCACCAAGAATGAGGTTTGATTTTCAAATACCAAATATCAAAGGGTTGAATGCTGACTACAGTGTAGTGCCATGATGACTTAGCAATTCAGTGCTTACATATACAATGCTTATCTCTCCACTAGGAACTTTTAGTAACTTTTTTTTTTTGCAAAGGAGAAAAAAACCCTTTAAATTAAAAATTCTTCCACAAGATATGACTATATAATCAAAACTGTTCCACTTCACCAAAAGTTCGGTTTATTTCTTAAAGCTGTGTAACATTCTATTAATTTAGACGAGTCTTTTTTTTGAATGTCTGAAAAGATTCCCTTAAGTGGACTTAAGTGGGGAGGGTTAGTAAAGGGAGGGAAGAAGGGAGGGAAGGAGAAGGAGAGGGAGAGGGACAGGGAGGTAAGAAGAAGGAGAGGGAGAGGGAGAGAGAGAGAGAGAAACACTACTAAATAACTAGCTCTACCTCACAAATGAAATCTGTCCCACTGACTGAGGAAAATGTGATGAGAATGAAATTCTACCATTTGTAAGGCAAGACTGAACCAAGGCCAGCAAAGCTCTAAGGTAGTGTATGAGACACACTTGCCAAATCCCATTAAGCCTCATTTAGGAAGGATTATAAACTACAATCTAACCTCCCTACATCACTGCTTCAGTGGTGATTCCAATGCACAGATTGAATAAACAAAGGATTTCAACAAATGTACTTCTTATTACATATTTAGAACATACTGAAGAGGGGAGTTCAATATCTAGTAAGTCAGCGCCTTCCAATAAGACTACTGCAATATTTAATTAGTAAAATCTTAAAACTTAAGGTTAATTACAATCAAACTGTAAGCAACTAGGTAAAAGTGATTTTAAAAGACAAAATAAAAGTAAAAAGGTAGTTCTAGAACAAAATAGATACAAAGAATCAATTATTAGGGGCAACTAGGAAGCTCAGTGGATAGAGACTTAGGCCTAGAGACATGAAGTCCTTCCTGGGTTCAAATCTGGCCTTAGACACTTCCAAGCTGTGTAACTCTGAGCAAGTCATTTAACTCCAGTCGCCTAGTCCTTACAGCTCTTCTGTCTTGGAACCAATACTTAATATCAGATTCTAAGACAGAAGGTAAGAGTTTAAATTAAAAATAAAAAATAAAAAAACTAAAATGACCACTACCCTCTTCTAATGACTTGGAACACAAAAAAATGTCAGATGGAACTCAGAAAACAATGGCAAAAAATTACAAAGTTTTGGAAAGATTGAAGATTTTACAAGGTCTAGCACCTAGTAAACACCTAATAAATGTTTATCAACTATCTTAGTGGCACATGGAACGGGAATTCCTAAGATAAAACTGGTAAAAGGGATGGCATCAGAGAATAGAATTTGGACTCATGGATTTCATTTTAATATATAGGAATAAAGGATCTCAGTGATTCATCAAATCCATCTTACAAAGACCGGGAATGATGTGTTTCCCTGAAAGTCATGTAAATCTAATCAAAAAGGTTTTAAAACTGAAATGTCCACCAACTTAGATAGCAAAGAATGGCTAAAATGTGGTAGAAAGAACAGCAATAAAGATAACCAGAAGTTCATTAGAAACAAAAACCCGAAGAGCAAATCATTTCAACTCTAGTTCTTCAAAGACTGTAAAGGAACAAACAAGAAAAAACAGAACTTTGAGTCCTAATGCAGAACTTTTAAACTTTTATGTAGCAACACTTCCTTTTCTAAGAAAAAATTTCTACCCCTACATTTTTCACAAAATAAAAGTTATACAAGGAGTTTTCTTTAACTTTAAAATATACTGTAGCATATAGATATTTATTTAGTTGTTATTGTCAAGATAGTAATAACATGTAATATTAATATACGTTATATTAATTATTAATATTATCCTCTTGTGTGTTTAATTTGTATAATAAAATAATTATATTGTTAAGATAAAAGTTCTTGGCATTTTTTTGACAAAACATTTCTTAAAGTAGTTGTCTCGTTCATAGTCATTTTTCTCCCAAATCTAAATGAGATCAATATTTTGTCTTCATGAGAGCAAAGCAAAAAAAAAAAAAAATCAAATAAATATTTTATGAATGGTAGCAAAATATTCATGACATTTTTAAATAAACTTCATCCACTAGTACCTAAAACATGTTAAAATTTTTAGCGTCAAACATCTCCTTTTCTATTGTACCTTCTTTAATTATATACTTTATGTTACTTCTCTTTCATATTCTTTCATGTGTTGCAGCTTATGGTATACATCTCTCTGTGGGTAATCCTCAATTTCTGTTCTCAGAAGATGTCATGTTTCATAACTCACTACTAGCCAATATTACCAGAAAAATAGTGACATTAAAAAAACAGGAGAGGGGCAGCCGGACAGTTCAGTGGAGAGAGACCCAGCCCTGGAGATGTAAGGTCCTAGGTTCAAATTTGACCACAGATTTCTTAGCTATGTGATCCCAGGCAAACCCTCATTGCCTAGCCCTTCCCAATCTTCTGTCTTGGAAGTGATATTTAGTATTGATTCTAATATGGAAGGTAGGAGTTTAAAAACCAAACAAACAACAAACAGAATTTCAGGAATCACTAAAAGATCTTTGCAATTTCACAAAGGATCTTCTTCCCACACAGCAGTAGGTTCAACTCATTTTCCACCTGCAGCATCTGTCCAATATATACACACTGATGGATGGACCCTATGACCTATAATATAGGAATTATAACCTCACACTGGCATGTTAAAATATGTTGTAGTGTGGGGAAACAGTTAGATTAAGATTGTTCCTGTATCATTTATTTATTGATCCTATTTATAATTAATTGATTTTGTTCTGTAACTGCTTTTGTCCTGTACCTATTTAAGTTATGGCTCTGTCTCTGAACTTAGTTTAGGATGGGCTAAATTTAGAAATCCAGCTCTCCTGCTAATAATCACTGATTTATTCTTACCTAAAGGAATTTTGCTAACCTTGAGGACTGCGTGAGAAAGCAAGGGTGTTTGAACCTGATGATATCTATACAACACCAAGCTATCCTTCAATGTTGTCAGGTTTGCTGTCCAAAAGTCTGGCCTACTATCTCACACCTAGACTCCAATAATGGGCACTTCTTAGTCTCATGAGAGAAAAAGGGGTTGGAGGTTTGGGTCGTAGCAAGCCTCCATTACCAAACTTTCAATCAATCATATTTTTCCTTGTGCCTCAGCTTTGTAACCAAGCATGTTGCCCTTTATTCCATGATATCATCTACCCTTTTCTGTTCTTTGTTCTATACTCCCAAAAACCCATTTAAAAAGGAGCTGTCTTTCTCTGGCATAAATGGAGGCAAGTCACCAATCCATTTATTGACAGGTAACATGCCCCTGCTAATAAATGTTATCTTGCTCAAAGATCTGCCTCCATTTAACCTTTTGTTCAAATTCAAACACCATAATAAGTATCCATTTGTTATGGATAAATAAGTCCAACTCTTTTGAATGATTATGGATCTCTTTCAGGAGGCTCTGGAATACTCCAGAGTATGATATAATTAACCCAACAGTATATGGAAAACGGAACACATGGAGGACTTAGATTCTGTACCTTTCCTCCATTACAAACTGCAAACACCTTTGACAAGTATGTATCCCTCTATTTTCTGCCTTGCTTGATGTTAATGGCAAAAGGGACAAATAAAGTTATTTGGATTGGAATATCTTGCATAATTTTTATATATGAATAGGGAATATCTGGTTGGAGGAAAACCTTTAAGGCATCACTTTGTTCTAATGAAACTAATACTTGTAAAGAGTCAACGATTATTACAATGGAAGCTTATATTTTCTCTCACTTTCAATCAATTCTGTGATGGCGAATACATGGCCCACTACAGAATATCTCATGCAAAAAGTTACATATGATCTTCTGATACTCATCTTTGATGGTACGTAGATTAGTCACAGAGAAATGTTATATAAATGGAAAAGAAGCCAGGATTTAGTAATGGTCTCTTTTTTATAATAGCAATAAGGACTTTGAGTTTTTCCACATCTTTGGTATCCTTCCCCTATTTCAGATACCTTAAAAAATCAATACCTAAATGTCCTCAAAACTGTCACCTCCAGCATGAACATCCTCTCTGCTTATTTAGTCCACTTGAAAATCATTTCCATTTCTTCTAGAAATGAATGCAAGTTTGTAATATTAGAGTACAAATGTGAATGCTCTAGTAACATTGATATTTTTGTAAAAGAGATCTTAATAGATCTTTTTCATATTTTATCTTTGTGCTGTCATTCTTCCAGGTCCATCATTCAGTATACTCAAGATGACTTTGTTTAGTTGTGTATTTAGAAAGACCCAGGGGATAGGCACCGAGCTCAGTCAAGAAGACTCAGAATCAAATAGGTACCTGTCCCTTTCTTTCCACTAATACTGTCACAACTCTAGCAAAGTTTCTTATTATCTTACAGGATCAAATATAAACTCCTGTGTTTAACATTTAAAGATTTCAGAACCTGCACCTAACCTATCTATATCTACCCAGTGTTGAGCTTTTCTCCCCTTCAGGAACTCTACAATCTACACTGAATTATACATTGTACCTACTTGCAGTTCCCCATGCCTCTGCACTGGCTGACCTCCATTCTTTTTTTTTTAACCCATCCCTTCTGTCTTAGAATCAATACTGTTATTGGTTCCAAGACAGAAGAGTGGTTAGGGCTAGGCAACGAGGGTCAAGTGACTTGCCCAGAGTTACACAGCTAGGAAGTGTCTGAGGCCAAATTTGAACCCAGGACCTCCTATCTTTAGGCCTGGGACTCAACACACTGAACCACCCAGCCGCCCCCCTCCTGTCCTTTCTTGACAAGTGTAAGCCATTTTGGTCACTTGGTTCTTGGTTCAACTCACTCTATGGTTGGTTGGTTCCAATTCCCTAGCTGCCTTGAACCCTCTAAGCAGATACCTGCCTTAGCCCTTTCCTACTATCCTCCTTTACATCTCATTCTCAAGAGTAAGGACTATGTGATTTTCTTGTATATAAAGTGCTTAATAAATACTTGTTGATCTGCAAAATAAAGGGTAGGGACCTTAATGGCTTCTCTAGAATGATGACTATAATCCTGTTTCCCCTAGCATTCTTTAAAGGGGCTTCCCTCCTACCACTTCTTATTGCAGGAGGTTATACTGCTCATGATCTGCCATCACTGAGCTACAGAACTTTTACAAATCCGTCTATATTCTCATATGATGTCACCCTAGGTTGCTAAATCTCTCCACCTGTCAAGTCAGTCAAATAAATGTTTGCTGAATAAGGAAATTTTTTGGCTCTTTTCATCTCAAGTAAAGCAGTTAGTTATGGGGCTCTTTTTTTCTTGTTAGAGGAACAGATTTACATCAATTAAATTACCTTAGGAGATTTTATATAATTAACATTAATATCATTTCTTTTATTCATTCCCATGGAAGTAGAGGGAGAGGAACAGAGAGAAACAGAGACAGGACAACCTAGAATAGTACCAAGCAATAGATCATGACTGCTTTCTGAACACCAGCTTAAAGCCTGAGAAAACACATGAGAGAATATTTTTCAGTTATACTTCAATCATAGTTTTCACCATTTCTAATAACAAAAGATAATGGCTAGCTTCCAAGTTCTCATCTCTGACCCATATTGACAGTGTGATTCTAGGCAAGTTATCTAATCCTTCAGTGCCCTAGGCAGTTTTTTAGAATTCTAAATTAAAGATCTGTTTGGGAACTGGGAGCTTCCATGTAGAGAACTCCATATGAAGACCACGAAAATCACAATTAAACCAAAAAAGCCCTCCTAAAATGTAAAAACAAACATTAAGTAGATAAAGCATTAAGCAAGGCTTTATTAAGTTGCAAAATAAAATGCTCTCAAAATAGCTGAGTATATAAAATACACAGGGGTTGCAGAGAGGTGAATATCGCCATATGAAATCTGGAATCTGTTCCTGATCCAAATGTTCCACTTCATCACAAGCCAAATGAAGCACATAAGAACTCTGCTCACCTCTGGCAGCTACTCTCCTAAAGAAAGAGCAACTGCTTGGGAACAGATCATCATAATGCAAAAGCCCTAAGAGACCTTTTCTCTTTTTTAGGTCAAAAAAATGCTTTTCTTTTTGACATAAATCAATGAACAGCCTCTTGAACACAGTAAGAAGACAAAGTCGGTTCTACCTACAATACCAATCCTTGCACAATCACAAAGCACCAACAAAAGTGTCACATTTCACCCTCCTTCACTAGATTTATTAGCTTTTTTTTTATTACTACAATAATCTGCACAACATTATTGCCTCTAACATATTATGTTTTACACAACATACTTAACAGATTATGAAACCCTTGTCACATTTCACAGCTGCTTCCGTTAGTGACTTTTTAGAAAGATTCAATGTGAAGGGAGAAATGAACTATATTAGTCAAGACCATTTTTACATTTCTAAGGCACATTTTGCTTTTAGGAGTAATTTACAGATAGCTAAGAATTCATGTGAAAAATATGGAACAGGAAGAAAAAAATCTGCCTAGTTTAAAGAGCAATTGTTCAAAAATACTCATTTTATGCCAAGTGAAAAATAAATGATGGAAACTGTCATGGGAATAAATATTGATATTATTTCTCCAAATTTCTGCATAACAGCTGAACTTCAATGCCACATATCAGATTCATAAACAGAAAAATTTGTCCCCATAGTTCTTTGCTAGTGAAATAGAAAGATATTTCACTTGTCTTAATTTTTTAGACTTACTGAGTTTGTCACAACATTATTTGCTCTTGGAAATGGAATTTATGATGAAGTATTGCTTTGAAGTAGTTTTCAACTTTATTCTTATTTGAGTTAAAATATGAAGTTGAGAATTCTGAGAAACTGCATACTATATCAAAAGATCAGAATTAAAGTGCATTCCTCAGCGTTGCAAAACATGTGCTTTACATTAAGAGTTTCAAGTTATATTTTTTCAGGAAACTGCCCAAAATACAGTCAGATGGGCCACAAGTCAAATAATCCAATACTTCTTTTTAATGAATTCATTAAACCAAGCATTCCCTTTGAGTTCAAGGTTTCACTTTTTATTTTCAGCATATACTGAAACAGCTTTTACTATTAAGGGGGAAGAGGAAAAAAAGGTATAACCAACTGTGATTTTGCACTTGGAAAAAAAAATAAAATGTGGAGTCAATGGAAATGTGAGGACCCTTATCAAACACCCATCTTCAGAGACTTTTCATCATACCTTTAGAAGCTCAGATAGGTCCAATCAGAAAACTACCTCAAACCTGGAACTCATTGAAGGTTCCACAAGTATAATTGTACCCTTTAAAAAGCATTTCTCTGAATTTGGAGAGCATATTAGCTAATCTTTCAAGCATCATGTTGAGAAACATCAGCATGTTAGCTAATCTTTCAAGCATCATGTTGAGAAACATCAAGTGTTTAATTTAGTAAGGGTCAAAAAGATGGACTTTTTTTAGATATGTAATAAGAATTCTACATTAGAAAACCTATATTTCATCAAGAAAAATAAGATCTTCCCCACCTCTTAAAAACAATAATTAGTTCTTCAAAATTGCATCTTTTACTCCTGTGGCAATTAGAACTATTCCTAATAGGCACAAATGGATACTTTTACTCACATGGAGCACTGTCCCAACATGAAATCTTTCAGGGAACACACACAAAGCATTCATCTTTCCTCACTCAAACCTTATATCCTTTTAAATGAAATTTAAGTAATGATAACTGAATGTCTCTTGTAAATCAATAAAGGAAATTGTTGGTATTTTTTGATACCTAGATAACTAGAGAAAGTTCATTTTCATGTAAAAGAGCACAAAACTGGGGGGGAGGAGGGGAGGGCGTTGGGAGGGGCAGTGATGAATACTTGGTTGACTTTTGTGTTTTACCTAAAGATTAAAAAGATCAAATGACAGAACGATAGCTTATGTTAGCAAAAACATATATATAAGCCTTTTAGAAGTTTTTAAAATAGAAAGTGCTAGAACTGGTGTCAGAAAGACCTGGTTTCCAATCTCCAAGCTCAATGAGAGCTACTGCCTGTATGACTTTGAGCAAGCTTATTAACCCTGAGGTGTGAAACACAAAGTTCACAGGGTTGAACACCCCCAAGAACTCCCAAGCCAGATTAATATGTAATTGTAAAACAATAATGAACAATAACAATAAGAGACATAAGGATAACATTACATTTTAAAACTAAATCAATATATGGCCTGCAGGGATCCTTACAGATGTAATCCGTTTCTATTTGAATTTGACCTCCCTGGCTTAACCTATCAAAGTCTCTTCCAACTTCAAAGTCATCTTTAACTCCTCACTCTCACTCCATCTATTTTGCCAATCCCTTGTTCCTATATAGTCCTTTCCTCTGACATGTCCCACTGCCCTGATACATGACCTCATCACTTCAGCCTCAACTATCAAAATAGTCTCCAGGTTTCCCTGCCTCAAATTTCTTCCTACTTCAGTTGTCAAAGTGATCTTCCTAAAAGCAAAGGTCCAATCTGATCACCCCGTCTACCTCCTCCCCCCCCAAACTTGGCAAATCAATAAAGTCCAGTGACTTGTTAGTATCTCCAGAATAAACTATAAAATTATTTGACTTTTAAAACTTTTCATAACCTAGTCTCTTCCAGTTTTCTCCACACCCCATGTATTTTACAATCCAATGAAGCCTTCTTGTTTTCTTTTACCCAAGATATTGCATTTCCTGACTCAGAGTTGTCCCTCATACTTACACTTCTCTCTTGTTTGTCTTCTGGCTTCCTTAAAGTATCAGCTTAAGTCCAATTTTCTGCAATAAGCCTACTAGATTGGACCACACCTGAAAGAAAAGTCCCCTCTACCAGGGTCTATCAGATCTATCAGGATCTGAGGCTTTAGAAATCTCCAGTGAGTGAGGATCCTTCCTCCTTCCCAGGCAGCCCATTGTCTTAAGGATAGCTCTAAATATTAGAAAGTTTGTCAACATATCAAATCTAAATATAATTCCTTGAAAATACTGCCAACTGTTCCTAATTCTGTGTTCTGGAGCCAATTCTTCCTCATAACTTAACCTCTCCAAGTTAAACATTACCTGTTTCTTCAATTCTTCTAAGGCAGTGATGGCGAACCTTTTAGAGACCGAGTGCCCAAACTGCAACTCTCATGCCACATGTAAACCACCCCTTTACCCCAGGTAGGGAAGAGAAGAACCACTCCCATTGGGCCACTGGGCAGAGGGTTGGTTCATGTGAGAAATGTCCTCAGGTGTGTGTGGAGTTGGGGAGGTGAGCATCCCACTTTGGCACATGTGCCATAGGTTTGCCAACATGGTTCTAAGGCATAAACTCAAAAACCTGTGAATACTCTCTCAGCTTATTGCTACACTCCCTAAAATATAGAACCTAGACATGAATACAGAGCTCCATACTTGGTCTTCCTAGCAGAGCATAGGTGCCCTCTCCTCCTTGGAAGCTCTGGTCTCAGTGTAGGACAAGGATGCATTATTTCAATAGATAACAGATTCTATACAGATAGTCACTTAAAACTCATAGATCTTGTTCAGATAAACTGGTATCTACCCATGCCTCTCCATATTGTCATAGGGCAGTTAGTGGTTTGAATCCAAGTTAAAGATTTTTACATTTATCCCTACTAAATTTTGTCACAAGAATGATCCAAGACTTTTTGAATCCTTACACTGTCATCCAAGTGTTAATTCTCCCTCCCAACTTTTTATCATCTGAAATTTAATGAGCAACTATGTCTTTGTCCACATTTCTGACAAAAATGCAAAACAATCCACAAGCAAGAAGAGAACAATTAGGGACATTCCACTGGAGATTTCCAATGTAGGATCATAAGGTTGTGGGTTTAGAGCTGGAAAGGAGCCCATTAGAGATCACTGAAAATCATTCCTGTCCAACAGTTGCTACTTTGGTCCAGCCATTCACTAACTCTGAATCTACTTCATTAATAGCATTAGAGACTAGTCCCTAAGTCCCCATCTTTATCAAACAAATGGTATAAGAGACTGTATAAAGTCTCAGCTGTTCCCTCCTTCTGCAAAAAACTTTTTCAAATCCCCCTTAATGCTAATGCCTTTTCTCTGTTAATTATTTCTAAGTTAACCTATCTGCAGCTTGTTTGCATGCAACTCTTTCTCATTAGACTGTGAGTTTCTTGAGAGCAGGGACTGTCTTTTGCCTTTCTGTGTATCCCCACAGCTCGACAGAGTACCTGGCATGTAATAGGGCATTAATAAATATGTATTAACTAACATAGCACAGTGCCTGGCACATAGTGAGCATTTAATAAATGCTTACTGACTAAAGTCCAGGTATATTCCATCAACAGCATTCCTTCACTTTACAAAGGGTAACAGACCTAGAATAAAAATGAAATACAGTTAGACCGATATGGCCTGTAATAGATGGAGTCATGATAGTTCCTTGTAATCATACTAGCCTTTTTTAAAAGACGTTCACTAAGCATCCCTTCAACAATAACTTGGAGAATTTTATGGAGAATTAAAGTCAAGTTCTGTTGCCTAAGTTGTATGATTCCATTGTATTCCCCTTTTTAAAAACACCTTCCATTCTCCAATCCTATTTCGTCTCTAAAGATCCCTGACAGAGGCAGGTAGGTGGCTCAAATTAAGAGCAAGGTCCTGAGATGGGAGGTCCTGGGTTCAAATATGATATCAGACACTTCCTACCTGTGTGACCCTGGGAAAATTACTCAACCTCCATTGTCTAGCCCAGGGGTCGGCAACGTATAGCTCTGGAGCCATATCTGACTCTTTTGAGGGCCAGATGTGGCTCTTTCTGCAGGAGCCATAAAGTCCATTTTTTTTTCAGGCGCTGTTACAGGAGCCGCACTGTGAGCACTGTACGGCTCTCACGAAATTACATTTTAAAAAATGTGGCATTTATGGCTCTCACTCTAGCACTCTTCTGCCTTGGAACCAATACACAGCATTGATTCTAAAACAAAAGGTAAGAGGTTTGGGGGAGTTTTTGTTTGTTTGTTTGTTTTTGTAAAGATTCCTGGCAGTGGGCAATCATACCAGTCAGTTCTTTCTAGATTAAATGATCTGATCTTTTTAAGGATAGTTGGGAGCTCTCTTTTTATATGCTTGTAATTCTCTTGGAAATCAGCTTCTATAAACCATTTTTTGTTCTACCCTCTCCAGATGAGTCCTTTGGTAGAGAAAACAGAGCAAAGAATTAAGTATCAATTACTTCTTTTTGCCCTAAGTTACCATATTCCATTAACCCTGAGTATCATACTTGGCTTTATCTTCTTCTCTTCTCCAATATCCTTGAGGAAAAAAACAGCTTTTTTTATCCTTAGTTTTCCACAGCTTCAATTCACTCTGAATTTTAGCAAGTCTAATCAAACTAAATTGGATAAGATCCCTGACCATCTCTTTCTTTCAACTACTGGCCTTTTCATTCATCAGAATTGTTTCTTCAGGTCTTCAGAATTTCATCTTGAGAATATCTCATTTATAAATATTTTTTAAATTTCCTACCCAAACTAACATTCTATTCTATAGTACTATAATTTTTATATCTCCACTCCCATACAGTGAGAAATGTTGCTCATAATGAAGACACTTATGCACTTACTATAAGATTTGAAATGATCTCTTAATTATTAGACAGATTAAATGGTCTAATTCTACTTAACAACTTCACAGCCTTTGTCACTCTGCACTTTCTTCTTCATGATATTATCCTTTCCCTAGTTTTTTGGGACACTATGCTCCCCTGGTTCTCCTCCTACCTATCTAAATTGGTCCTTTTCTCAGTTTCCTTTGCTGGATCTTCATCCAGTACCACACCCACTCACTGTGAGTGTCCCATAGGGCCCTATTCTAGGTCCTCATTTCTTCTCTTTCTAAACTATCTCAGTGATTTAGTTATCATCTCTATGATGATGATTCTAACATTTACTTATAAAGTCCTAAGATCCAGACTCGCATATCCAACTGTCAATTATATGCTTATAATGAGATGCCCTGTAAGCATAATACAGTATATCCAAAGACAAACTCATCATCTTTTGCTCCAAACTCTATTCACTGATGAAATCTCTTGTTACAGTAATAGTACTACATCAGCCCAGGCTCACAAATCTAGGTGTCACTTTCATTTTTTTATACATACACTCTCTCATTTGCCATTTCCAATCTATTGCCAAGCCCTGTTGATTTTACATTCACAACATTCCTCCTCTATATTCCCTTTGTCTCCTCTGACACTTGTAATGGAATAAAAGGGAATATGATATGTGTAATCAAGAAGCTTATATTGAGGGCTCTGGGTGGTATCAGCTGGGTCTTCAGGCAGGGAGGTTACCTCTTTAGTATAAAATAATTTAGGTCAGACAGAGATTAGATGAGCCTGGCTGAAAGGTTTTAAATCAGCCTCCCTGCTACCTCTAGCCTCCCCTGAGGGGAAGAGTAAAAAGCCCCTCCCTTCTGGAGACCAATTCCCAGCTTATAGGAAGTGGAAGCTGATTCACTTCCTGACCAAGATGGATGCCTGGGTTAGCCCTCAAGAAATAAAGGAAAGTTATTCTTTCCCTCTTTAGCCTTTGCCCCAGTAGTTAGTATAATGAATCACTAGAAGCTCTTGGTATAAAAGCCAAGGGTTTATTAAAGCCAAGGGTAAGCTGAGGGAAAAGGGGTTAGGTCTGATAACTAATTGCTAAGGTTGAAGCCAGTGGTGGGGGAGGGTCACAGGAGGTAGAAGTCAGGCTGAGAGAGCCAGCCCTCAGCCAGGAATGGATTTCACTGCCCTGATATAACAAGGTCTAACAGATTATCTAAAGGAGATGATGGCTTGGTTTAAGGTTGTCTCTACCTGCCTATAGAAGCTAGTTCCCATGATCTCCACCCACCAAATGCCATAAAAAATTCCCTCCCCCCAGGGCCCAATGGGGAGATCCAGGGAGATAGCAGAATGTCAAGGGAGAGAGATCAAGGGAAATCAGCCAAAAGCCCCCAAACCCAAAAGCCAAAGGCCTTTCAGTTGGTACTCCATGGATATTTATAGCCCAGCTTTTTTTTTTTTTTTTGGGGGGGGCCATGAGACAGAACTCTGGCTGGGTCAACATTCTATTCTCCCCAACTGCCAGGATTGCCTCAGGTGGATTTGCAAGTGCAAGAGATTCTTACAGCAATCCTGCATTGCACTCTGCCACCACCCAGGTGCAATAGGCTAATGATTGGTCTTCCTGCCTCAAGTATATACCCATTCCAATCTACCTTCCACATAGCTATCAAATTAATCTTCCTAAAGGAGAAATATATATAGTAGGCACTTAATAAATACTTGCTGAGTGACTCAAAAAAGTATTAAGGTGAAAGTGAAAGAAAATGTACTTAAAGGTGTGAGAAATATTTTCAAAAACAGAGATAGAAACATGAAAGAATCTCTCATTAACTAAATTTTAAAAATCAATTAACCAGAGAAGCCCATCCTCTGATTAATTTCTTTACTGTTTGGGATTCGACAAAGAACATTTGTTGGTCCTGAAATGCCTGTACATTCTCCTAATCCTTTCTAAAAAATGTCTGTTAAATTTATCAACTGCCATAAATTGATTTGATTAAATTAAATTATATTTAAGTACCCTTTAAGTGGCATGTGGCCTGGTTAAGATATAGCATATTAAAGTTTACTTAATTTCCAGGTTAACTGAGTGTTTAGTCATATATACACTGAAATTACCAGGGCAGATGTACCTGGTGAGCAGCACAGTGTATAAACCATGGATGAATGCAAAATTTTATAAATCTCTTAATTATGAACTTTTCAAAAATCTAAACTTCATCAAATGCAGATTTTCTAAACATGCTGTGAGTGTTCTTTAAGATTTCATATTAGAATTTCCTATAATAGCTTTGACATTTCTATAGGGCTTTAACATTTGAAAGAATTTACAGACATTAACTCATGTAATCATTAAAACAGGTATGTCTTCCTATTACTATCCTCTTTCTAGAGATAAGACAATTGAGGATACAAGAAGTGAGGGGATTTGCCCCATAGGTAAGTGACAAAAGAAGGGCTGAAACCAGATCTTCCCTGTAATCCAGGCCTCTTTTCACAATATTCTGCTGCATTTCAATATCAGATCAAAAAGTGGTCTACTGATTCACTATACTAGAATAAAATTATCAAAATTTAAGGCAACTGATTGAAGCATGGTGCTTAAGCATCCGATTCCCATATGGACTAATAAGTTCATATAAAGAAATAATAATATACCTAGCACTTTAAGGTGTGCAAAAATAACAATCACCATCCAGTATGTCATGACTACTATGTACCAGACACTGAGCTATATGATGAGGATACAAAGAAAAGGCTGCAGCCCTCAAAGAGCTCACATTTTGAATGGCAAGACTGCAGATAAACAATTCCTGACCCTGATTAGCTATTGTTATTAATCATGATAATTAATATTTCCACAGCACTTTAAGACTTACAAATTATTTTCCTACAACAACTGTGTGTGGAAACTACTAATCTCTAAAACAACAATATATATCTAAAACAACAATATATATTTTATGAATGAAGAAACTATTGATGAAAGGTTAAATGAGTTTGGTCAGGCTCACACATCTAATCGACAGCATTATACGATAGAAGCATGAACTTGAGAAACAAGTCATTTAACTGTTCCTGGGCCTCAGGTTCATCATGTCAAATCTAAGAGCATTAGAAGAAAGGCTCTTAAAAGCTCCACTGTATGGCTCAAAATCCTCTCATGGGATGAGGAATCTGATATAGGTTTGCTTTCTAGATTTCTGTTCTTATATATTCACTCCACCATGACACTCACTGCTTGTCCCAAGACACATAACAACACTTAGCTGAATCTTCCAGAGGGTTCTAGTAGCACAGTCAATGGAATAATTCATAGTCAATGACCTTATTAAGCCAGGGCCTTTCTGAATGAACTTTGGTCTTCTTCATTTCCTGCCTCACAAGGGTTTTTCAGTGGTGACCAAGTCCATTACAACTTAAAACTAAAGCTTCTACTCATCACATGTTTCTGTTTCCTTAATAGCTACTTGGTACCATATTAAAAAAAAAAACTTTCAAAAGTCCTTTCAAAGGAACTAGAAATGTAAAGGTCATTTTTATTTGGAATTTCTGACCCAGAAGATTTTAAGTTGCTGTATCTAGGAGCAGGCAGCTTTGTACTTGGAGAATTTTTTTCATTACCAAAGAACTCATTATGAAGTAGTACAGAATTTTCCTTTAAGTATTTTAAGAGCATGGAACTTTTAAGTAATGATGGCCTAAATTTTGTTCTAAGTCAGACTAAGAACTCTAATGTTATGTCTTAAAGTTCAAAACGTTCACTTTTCTATAAGCAAGAAAAAAAATGAATAAAGTGCTTTCCATGAAATGCAAAAGACTCGAATTGAGAAGTTAATTCCCCTTGCTACAGAATCATTCCTGCAATGCTTTTATCCCCCTCACTTAGTGTATATATATGCACTCATTCTGTATGAGTCATTTGCACTTCATCTAATACCTTTCTAAGCATTCCACAAGCTATGAGTTACATAGGTGTCTAGACTAATGAGGAGATATAGATCATGTCTCTCTGAATTAACAAAATTTTGCCTGTTATTTTTTAAATTTTCTATTCTGTGAAGGCTAACTCAAATTCAACCTGGAAACAATTTACCCACATAATCTTTTCCCCTTTATTGGAAAAATAACTGTTAACAAGGGAGAAATGAGGCACGTAAATATAGTACATAATACTTCTCATCTCAGTGTTGTCAAGTACTATGTGCCATTTAATGAGAAAATGCATGGGTTCATATGCTAGAAGGAGATCAAATAAATTCTACAAGGCATGAAAATCATTATTATCCACTTAAAAAGAGGATTCATTTTGAAGTTCCCTAGTTGGTCTATTTGTTAGTCATACCCCAATTGAAAATGTAGACTGCTAGATCTCAAATGAAACAAGTATAGGAATATGGAAAAATTGCTGTCATCACATCTTATTACCTAACAAGATAAAAAAACCCTACAGGCAAGTTTACACAAAGGAAAAACAAAACACCTTAAGTAATACATAATCAGATTTCCAACTCTCAAAGATATAGAAAGGAAAATAAGACTTTAATTCTACCAAGACTGACAACATATTTTAAGAGGAAAAAATGTGACATCCACGTAAGACAACAGTAATTACAATGCCATGCAATCCAGAGAAAACCTAAAATAAAGACATGCTAAATTACAATTAACTTGAAAGTCTCCAAAGCTCCTCATACAGTAGCACCATCATAGCCCTTGAAAGCAATAGTCCAGAGATAAGAGTAATTTCCTTTTGAAAATCTGAATAATAAAATTGTTTTAAGTACTTTGGTTTTTAAAAGTAATACAGCTGGGGCAGCTGGGTAGCTCAGTGGAGTGAGAGTCAGGCCTAGAGACAGGAGGTCCTAGGTTCAAACCCGGCCTCAGCCACTTCCCAGCTGTGTGACCCTGGGCAAGTCACTTGATTCCCATTGCTTACCCTTACCACTCTTCCACCTATGAGACTAGGGTTTAAAAAAAAGTAATACAGCTGATTAGAAAAGTTAAACATTGTTTATAGGACCTAAAATTGGCATTTTACATGAAATGTGAAACCAATAGCAAAATAAGTGACATATGCATTAAGATAGATCATCAAAGATTAATGCTTCCTTATTTTTCCCCAATAAATCAATAATCAGGAGTGAGGGGCAATACCTACAAAAGTACTTTTGGATGCACCTCTCCTGGGAAGTCTAGTCTCCAAATGTACCTCAGGCAATAAAGCAGCCAGACAGGAAGACTGGAGCTCAGGTTCAGCTCCTTTTTTGGATCTTCACTCTATTGCCCCGGACAAATTACTTAACTTCATTCAATTTCATTTCATTAGTTGAAACCAAAAATACCCTTCCTACAAGGTCCCCAATATACAGTCATCCTGCCTTTAGTTGAAGATTTCTGATGATATGCATTTCTGATAAACAGAAACAAACAAGATGTTTATACATACAAACATATATAGATAGATATCAATATAGCTAAATGATACCTTCTCCAGTGCAAGGAGAGGAGGAGGGAGGGAGATACCTGTGAAATTTAATGTAACAAAATAAAGGGGGAAAAGACCTCTGGTAAAGGCCAGTCTACTACAGCTCCTAAGGCAACCCATTCTACCTGCAGGCAATTCTAATTATTGAGAAGTGTATTACCCTCTTTCTTCATACCTAAATCTGTCAGTAAAAGTATCACTCCTTGCTTATCGTTCCAGACTCTAGAAAATTCAGCAACATACTAAGTGACTATGTCACAAAATAAGTTCTTCCTTTTTTACTCCCTGAATCTAAGGTTTATAGCTTATCTCATTCTCTACTTATATGTGAACCACGAAAATCACTAAAAATACTAACAATTTCAAAAGTCCTCACAAATAAAGTCCAAAATATTTTACTTTTAGGGGGAAAGGGGAAGATTTTACTCAACAGGAGGCATTAAAACGCATTGGAAACATCCTAGCAAGAAGCAACTAAAATCAGCTGAACATTAATAAAACGTGTTTACATGAAAAATAAACCTCTGACTTTTCATGTTTCCCGGATACGATTTTTCCCTATGAGTACAGAAGTCAAATAAGACAGAACAAAGACTTTCCAGTAGCACTGGGTTTATTTCTTCCATTTTGATGCTATGCCATTTAAGTATATTGAGGGGAAAAGGTAGAACTTCAGCCATCCCCAGGAGGCTCCAAGAAAGAGACTATTTGAGTAGTGACAATAGTCCTTCCACAGAAATACCTTAAGAGTTTATACTATCGGCAGATAACACACATAAAGGAGGCACTTTATGGTCCAGAAAGGATGCTGAGTGGGGTCAAAGGAAAACAAACCAACACAGCCCTTTCAGGAACCATAACAAATTGGATCTAATCATGATTCCATAAAGGGAAATGTGTGCTGGGTGGAAGGAAGTGGGAAGGGGGATATCTCTAGCTGCTTTTTTGGTAATAACAAATCAAATGTATACACCCAGTGATTGAAGGTAATATGGCAAGAGTCTTAGAATGGAGTCTTGCCTGTGCTCCAAAAAAGGGGCGCAGATCTGGGCAGTAAGGGATAAATAGTACAGTGGGTGGGCTCATCATGAACTCATGATGGGGCACTCCTCCTCCATGTCTGAGTTGCCCAGCCTATGTGACAAGTCTTCAGTGCCACGGCTCTCAAGAGATTCCCCGCCCCCCCTTCTTGCCCCATACCAGCTCTTACATTCTACTTGGCAGATGCTTTAAGGCCTGCAGCTTGCTGATGCTACCAGCAAAGCCAGGTTGCTTGGCTTCTGCTTTTTTCTTGTTCTCTAGAGTCTCCTATAACATCGCCTACATCTCTCAGCTTCAATAGAAGATGGTCAGCATCTTACAGATGTCACTAATCAGAACACGCCTCCTTGCCTTCTGGTTCAGCAACCTGTCTTTCCATTGCTGCACATGTATATTAACACTATCTCTACTCAGAAAACTCAAAATGACAAGGTTGCACAAAAATACTAACTTCAAGCACACTTGAATTTTTATCATATCTTATCTTCCTTAGGGAAAATCTTCATCTGAGAGAACTATTAAGCCCTAAGTTTTAGGAGTACTAAGTTATATCACCCTGGAGAGTAACACAAGATAGCAATCTATCTTCTGACTTGAAAGAATTTTCTGACTATTAAGAAAATCCCTTGGTGAAATTTTCCAATTTCTATATTCATTAAGAGTACTACAACAGTTTTAGCCCTGCTTTTCTTACAGATCAGGAAAATATTTCCCATTTAATTAAACAGTAACCAATGTAGAAATTTGTGGCAAAATGCCAAATTGCTAATAGGTTCAAAATTTTCCAGGAGAAAAAAATATCTTTGCTTGCTATCAGACAGACTAGTCCTTTAAAAAAAAAAAAAAACACTCCCTTTTTTTATTACTTCCTGTTTTTGGAAAATTGAAGTACTAAAGGGCCCTGACATGATTATAAGGAAAAAAAATCACAGAAAATTACTGCTGGAAATTACCTTAGAGATCAACTAATCCAAACCCCAGTGGCTTCCATGACCAAGGCTTTTAAAAGTCCTTCACAAACTTGCTTCCTCCTGTCTTTCCAATCTTCTAACACTTGACTGCCCTCCACATACTCTTCAGTCCACTGACATCAGCCTCCCAGATGATCTTTCACACAAGACATCCCAAATCCTGACTGAGCACTTTCTCTGGCTGTCCCTCAGGCTTGGAATGTTCTCCCTCCTTAAATCTGAATCCTATCTCCTGGTTTCCCAGGAACTCCTCAGGTTTCAGATAAAATCCTAACAGCAACAAGTCTTTCCTAATCCCTCTTAAAGTCAGTTTGCTCCCTCCCAGACAACCTCAAAATTTACCATATCGTATGTACATAGTTGTTTGTATATTGTGCCTGTCCATGAATTACTTTTACCTTTGTCTCCCTTATATTAGCAAAGTGCCTGATACACAGTAGGTGCTTAATAAATGCCTTTATAGAAGAGAAAATAGAGGTTAAGAAAACTTTTAGAAGGGTCATATAGCACAGAAGAGACAAGAGCAGCTGGAATTCAGGTCCTTTGATCACCAATCCAGTGTTCTTTCTATTAGATAGCAAATAAATGTTTTTGCAAAATCTGATTCTAGGATTAGTGAGCAATTCTACACGAATTAACTTCTAATACAAAAATAACTGGCGTTTTTTTCTAGGTAAGTGCCAGGAGACCACTAATTACAGTGCGTCAAACACAATAGACACTTATTAAATGCTTTTTGATTGAAGGAACAAAAGCAGTAAACCCGCTAAGACATTATCCTGCACATTCTGCCTATCTCATTGATAATGGACAAAAAACATTAATCAGTCCTAACACAGAAGTCCAGACCAGTCTTTTATTATGTAAGTGACCTTGGGCAATGCTGCTACTCTATCAAATACTGAGAAGCAGAATAGCAAAGCAGATAGCATTTTGGGCCTGGAATCAATCAGTTTTACAAAACTCTAGATGGACTTTGGACCCTCATGATTCATGTGACAAAGGAGAATCAAAACCTTTCTGAACTTCAGGCAACTCTGAGACCAGAAATTTTCAAAATTAATCCACCTACCCCAAATATTTCTGAGTTGTTATAAATGTCAAATTAGGTAATAAAGAGAGTGATAGTGTAGTACAAGAAAGAGGTCAACGATCTAATTCCTTATATTTCTAATGCTTCAGTTTCTTCTCATGAGAAAAGTTTAGTGTCAACATACAAATCCTTCCACATTCTTACAGCCTTTTTAAAATTTCTAAATATCTTAATACTTTAGTATTCCTTTCACCATATAAGAAAGGCTAAACTGAGACTTCACATTCAGAATAACATGACAGAATGTTAGCAAATAAAAAAAAATCCTGGTTTTATATTATTACAAAATAGTAAAATAAGTCCTTTTAAGAAAAATTATCCTTCCACTGATTGGTAAGCATTACAATCTGACACCAGGAAACAGTATAACAGGACTAAAAGAACAATGAGACCAAATGGGCTAATGTACATGGTTTTTACTTAAATAAAACATGAAGTAGATCAGAAAAAAATACTGATTTCAGCATATCAATTTTTAAAAATATATAGATAATATTTTAAGTCTTAAGTAGTCCAAGAACAAAAACAAATCTTCTCCCAATAACTGAATGAATACAGATAGGCCAATAAGCATCAGTGGTTTCCCACTGCCATTCTTTAGAAAAGGCTTCTCATTGTAAGACACAAGGACAAACACAAAAAGGAAAGCAGGTGAAGCAAACATTCTAAAGTGGGGTAAGCATCTGTTTGCTAAGTGATCCTCAGAAGTAGATGCATTCACCTTCATTTCCCAAAGCATCACAAATACGATTGGTATTAAACAATCATTGTTTTTTAATATTCTATTCGCAAAGTTGGAAACAACATTTAGAAATGGCCAATAACTTCCACCAGATGAAACCAGGTTAAAGAAAGCACATCCATTTTTGTAACAACCTCCAGTCTCAATTTTTCTTCAATAATCAAATCCAAGTAGGGCTTCAATACTATACAAATCAAGTAGTATAATGGGATTGTTTCCTTATCAGGCTGTTTTATGAATGAGCACAAAATAGAATAGGATAATAAGCACTACCATAAAATAATTAAATTAATATAGAAACACATTTCTTATCAATAAATTTATCAAGTATGTAAATGAACAGGTTTTTATTAAGTACAAAATGTTTGGGATCATAAGTATAAATAGAAATGAGTCACTAAAGGGCATTTCTAGAAATATGTACTTTTCTTTAATACTTACTATCTTTCACATTTAACAAATATGGACAAACTAAAATTATATCAAGAATAGGGTTAAAAGTAAGCTTTCCTCTGTCGAATCTGGTAGATAAAAGAAATGGACTTTTATTCATGTGTAAGCTGTAAATTTGAAAATTTAAAGTTTTATAAAATAAAATGAGCTTTACAAAACAGATGTTACTGCCTATGCCATTTAATAAATTCAAGTCACATTCATAGAAGACAATATAGCCATCTGATGAGTTCAGCGTCAATGGAATGAGCCAAATTCACACAACAGCATCTTACAAAAATAATGAGCGGTTTAAAGCAGTGCATGTGCAAAATTCCTGAAATAACATATACATAATTTGCTGCCAAACTCTGATGAATTCAAAATCTGCAAGGACAAGAAACATCATCATAGCTATGAGATTCATATTCAACAAGGCTATGCTCAGAAAGTTTCATTACCATCTTCAAAAAAAAATAAATGATCAAGAAAGTTTAGATAATCCTGTGGTGGAGGAATAGGATGGGAAGGGTTACAGATATTCCTTATTTTAAAAAATAAAAGGTTTTTTTAAATCTCAAAGAATACCAACTTAATTTACAGACCTTTTAAGACAAGGCTTGAATTTGCTAGGTGACAATAAAAACCAGATCTGACCATAAAGCTCCCCAGGATCACCTAGCACTCTCTTATCACCTCCAAAATCCAAAATAAACTCTTTTTTTTTGCCCTTTCAAGTCTTTCAGAACAGACCTCCACTAGCTCTGCACTCACATCATTCCCATTCACACAGGGGTGTACTCTGTTCTGACTGACCCTTTCAGCCCACTGCAGCCATATTGATCTTTTAGGAACCTCCATCATCTCTGTCCCTTTGCAGTGATTGGCTACAACCACTGCTTCTCATCCCTCCTCTTCTAGAATACTTAGCTCTAGTGCTATTTCCATTTGAGGCAGTGTGGTCCAGTGAAAAAAGCATGGGTCCTGATGTCAGAAAACCTGTACTCACATGACTGTGGGCAAGTCACTTCATTTCCCTGGGCCTCACTTTCCTCCTCTGCAAAATGTGAGGGGTTATATTAAAGAGTCTCTAAAATCCCTTCCAGATATAGAATTATGAGATGATAACACTCCCTTTGGTCAGTTGGGAGCATAGTGGATAGAATAATGAAACTGGACTTAGAAAGACTCATCTTCATGAGTTCTATCTGGCCTGAGACCTTAGATGCATGAACCTGGGCAAGTCACTTCACCCATTTGCCTCCATTTCCTCATCTTTAAAATAAGCTGGAGAAGGAAATGGCAAACCATTCCAGTATCTAAGCCAAGGAAACTCCCAATGAAGTCACAACTGAAAAAGACTGAACTGAACCCTCCTATGACTAGAACTTCTTTCTCTTCTTCCCTATTCCCCACAATTACTTTTTATTGGCTTACCATGTATGTTTGTTGAAAGTAGTGTAGCTATATTGGAAAAAGCTGGTCTCGAAATCAGGAATATCTGTTCAAAACTTGTCTTTGATAACATCCTCATTGGTGGGATGATCCTAATCTCTCAGTGTCTTAGGCAGCTCTCAAAATGAGAAATAAAAATCAGAGCTGGAGTCTGTTGTAGTATTAACTTGAAAGAAGGAGGTCTCTAGAGAGGAGAGTACTCCAGAGATCAGTGTTTGAACTTAGGCTATTTTATAATTTTTCTCAATGTCTTGGATAAAACTATTTAAAGGATAACATCCTGAGTTGGACTTAATGTGAAATAATATGGTTTAACATATATCCTTACATATGAAAAATTGACTTCCAAGTATGGATAAAGTATGGTGAGCAATGACAGTTCATTTAAAAAAACCTGCGGATTAAATGACTTGTGCACAAGGAATGGCACAATATTCACTAAATATAAAATTAGAAAAGAAGATGTGTTATTCACAGAATAAGTATATATCCATCAAAGTAACTAAGAAACATTTATCAATAATTTCAAACTAGTTCCACAGAAATGCTATTATATGCTGATTCAATTGCCTTTATTTCTACTTATTTATTATTTTTTTTATTATTTAGAAGTCCCAGCTATACTGGGATAAAAGCAGACCATCCCATCTCCAATTTTGATGGATAAGTACAAGTCAACATCCATGTTTGGAGTTAACTCCTCATCCTCATTACGTCCTCTCAGAATCCTGATCTTCCTTCAAGGCTCAGCTTAGGTGCCATTTACTTCCTGAAGTATTACCTTACTTCCCAGGCATAAAAGCTCCTCATCATACAGTGAAATATCTGTAATGCCATTAGCACAATGCCTGGCACATGATACTTTTTAAATGCCTGTTTTCTTCCTTTGCATTCACTGGGTACATTTGGGTACAGTAAAATGTAAGCTAGTGACTATTTATCCACACATTACACATTTCCCAGCGGTCACACTGCTTTGAATTTCTTCATCATGTCTTCCTGCCCAGGAAATTCATCACTGAGAACTCTCATTATGCAAGATTGAATCAAGCCTTACCAGGGTCCTCAATCTCCTCAATCCCCTCCTCTGCCCCTCTGAGCCATGGGCTCCAGAGCCTCCATTTAAAGAGGAGGACCAGCACAGTCTTCTACCCATTTCCCACCAGCTTTAGGGATTCCTCGAATTTCTCCAACACATTCCAACCCCTTAGTACCTTCTTTCAGCATCTTTTTGTCTTTGTTGTAACCAGAGAAAAGTAAGCTCCTAGGTCACTTTGGGCAGTGCCCAGTAAACAGAAAATATTCAATAAAGGCTTGTTAATAGAGTGACTGGAAAAAATGGTGTGATACTCTAAACCTTTACATAATAACAGCTGATTTTTAAATCCAATCCAGTGGCTGATCACTACCAGCTACTAACAAATGGGTCAGATTCCCAAGTTGGGAGCAAATTAGGACAATCTATTACAAACAGTTATAATCTTTTTTTTTTTTCAACAGTATTTGTTTTTCTTTAAGACCTGAGGTCACAGAATTAGTCACTTTTCCTGGAAAAAAAGAAAGGTTGTGATATAGACAGAAGGATATGGTGAAACCAGCAGCCCAAGATAGCTCCTTCTCTGGGAATGTTAAAAATCCAAGGCAGAAACATCTCCAGCTTGCCAAACTCAGGGTTGACAGGTAAAAAGGTCACTGATCTCACCCCAAAAATATATTGAAAATTCTTATGGATATCGCAAAGCACTTTTTAAAAATTACTCCTCAACTCATCTTTTAAATTACTTATTTTGATTTGGGCTTTTGGGATTTTCAAAAAACTTCAGGCATTCTGTCAGGAATTTCATTTTCCCCAGGGTACACAAGAACAAGAAGAATTCCATTAATTTACTTTTAAAGTATCTAAAAGTATCTTTTGTCCCTACTTAAAAAAAATGCTCTCTAAAAAGCATTTTGCCAAATTCTAGAAGTACTTTATTCTGATACTAAAATGAAAGAAAATAACAATTTAAAACTTCCTGTCTTGGGTGCTGAATGATGCAAAGCCCAAATCTCTTATTCAGAACTTTGGGGACAGCACTTTTTCTTCAAAAATCAGCCAAGGCACACTCCCTTCTTAAGTAGGTAGGTAGTATAGTGGTTCAGAACACTGTGCCTGGATTTTGGAAGAGCTGAGTTCAAATCCAGCCTCAGATACTTCCTAGCAGAATGACCCTAGAGGCAAATCACTTAATCTCTGTCTGCTGGGTTTCCTCAATCTGTAAAAATGGGCATAATAATAACCTACCTCCAAGGTTGTTCTGAGGCTCAAATGAGATATTTGTGAAACACAGAGTACAGTACCTGGCATACAGAAAGGGATATACAGCCATCCCCCCATATATCACGTTCACTTAATGGGCCTTCACTGTATTGGTTGGTTGGTTGTTTTTTTAAATCTTTCTAATTCTGTACGATAAGAGTTACACTTCCTGTGGCACACTACTGGCTGATGGAATGAAAGGTGACCAGCCACGGCGCTGTGTTCTGTATCCTGGGCACTGACTGGCTCAGTGACTGTAGGTTAGTTAATAAGAGTGTAGAAAAGGTTTGTAGGAGAGTGGGAAGAGTTTATAAAGCCTTAAAACACATATAAATAATAAAATTAATATAACACCGCTACTTTGGTGGGGAGGGGGTCCCCCTATGGAACATAACTCCTGTGCTAGGTATGAGATCACAGTATATAAAACTCCCTCCCTTCCCTTTCGGAGTTGTTTCATGATTAGTTAGATGCTAATGCCTTCCAAGGTTGCTTTATGTCGTGTCCTACATGCACAGAATGTTGTTCCCCTCTTCCCCCCAGTGCCTGGCATATTTCTGCTACATTAATAAATGCTTGCTGATTTACTGGCTGATCCGGCCTCCTGGATCCAAAAGCAGAAATGCCTCTTTCTGGGCACAGCCTCCTATCCTTCCCAGTTGCACCTCAGAACCTATCCTCTGTCCTCATTGTGAGGCCTCCTCTTCACTAACAGGATGACATTCCAGTCCCTAAAAACTAAACACACAGGACAGAGAAAATCAGCACTCTCACTTCTTCTAGGTAGCACAAGATCACGGTAGCCTTCTTAGCATGGTATCACACTTCTGATTCCCATTCAGCTTGTGGTCCATTAAAACACTGAGATCAGTTAGAGACAAATTGTATTCTAACCACACCTATTCCCATTTTATTCTCATTAAGCTGATTTTTTGAGCCCAAGTTTTTATATTAAATAATATTCTAGCCTGTCAAGACTTTCCTCCAGTTATCAATCACTCTGAGCTTAATATTACCTGGAAATGTGGTAACCAGTCCATCTAAAGTCTTAAAGAAAAGGTTCATATCCTGTCTATGTAAATGAAATCTGTTACCCTAAAAACTACGATTCCCAGCAAAACTACTATTTCCAGGACCCCACTCACTTCCTGTTGTTATGTGCTAATGGAGATAAATTGGGTGGAGTTCCCTGTCTGGCCCTCTTTCTGCTTCCTTTCGCAGCTTTGGTGGAGCAGGTATTTTGAGCAGGTAGAAAACTTAGTCACATGGTTCTATTTTGTCAGATAATAAACTTTATAAAAATAATACTTGAAGTATTCAACTTTAATTTAACTCTTACATGCCTCTGACATTACCTGTATGATCTCAGCCAACTTACTTAACCAGCCTGTCCTACAATATACCCATTTGTAAAAGAAGGAGGTTGAATAAGCAGTCTTCTGGGGTCCCACTTGTAAAATTTAAATTGATATCCAATAACTCCAAGTACTATATTTTATAAGATTTATTAATAATCATTTGAAGTAGAATAAAAAATAAAAAGAAGTTAAAAGCCTAATTTCTAACTAAAGTAAGACCATATGAGTAAACTTTCCCGCCAAGCTCTCCCTCCAGCCTCAACCACTGCAATTGTAGAAGAGAACAAGGGCAGAGCTACACAAAACTTGTATCCTCCCTACATTAGCACGTAAGGGTGAGAAGGAACATGGGAAGCTGGGAAGAGAGTTTTGAGGAGCAGAATTCAAATTATACACACGCAACTCTAGATCTAGGCCTTCTGCCCAATAATTGACAGAAATATTAAATGTCACAAGGTTCAGCACAAACCATTGAAGCAATTTGCCACAGACATCTATCCAAGTTGACACCAAGTTCTTAATGATTGTTCTCTGGGTCTAGTCATAAAAATCAATTCTAACTACAACTAACTATAGCCCATCACCCTCCAATTTTTCTACAAGAAAAGTATGAGAAAAGCAAAGGCTGGTCTGCAGGATTAAGGTGATAATCTATCTAGATCAGTGGTTCCCAAACTTTTTTTGGCCTACCGCCCCCTTTCCAGAAAAATATTACTTAGCCCCCTGGAAATTAAATTTTTTTTTAAATTTTAATAGCAATTAATAGGAAAGGTAAATGCACCTGTGGCCATCACCAACCTGCCAGATCTCTGCAGCACCCACCAGGGGGCAGTGGCACCCACTTTGGGAATCACTGATCTAGATGGTACTTTGGTAGGAAATATGTGGAGGACTGTAAGTAATAAATAGCATTCCTATTTGGTTTTAAGGTTTGCAAAATGCTTTTACAAATATCATTTCATTTTATCTTCACAATGACCTGGGAGGAAGGTGCTACCATTATCCCCATTTTACAGGTTAAGTGACTTGTCCAATGTCACATATCTTGTAATGTGCCAGAAGATGGATTTAAACTCAGTCCTGGTCTTCCTGACCCCAAGTCCAACACTCTATCCACTGAACTATCTAGTTTAGTTGCCATTCTGGGAAAGGTAGTATGGCATCATGGAAAAACTAATGGACTTGGGAGTAAGGAAAACCTGGGTTTGAATTATGTTCCAATCTTCAATAGCTATGACACTCAATAAAAGTCACTTACTTTTAACATCAATTTCCTCATATATAAAATGAGGGGAATTACAATATTCCAATGAGATAAGAATAAATTGCTTGTAAACTTCAAAACACTATACAAATGAAAAACTGTTCACAGTTTCAATAATCATAGAAACACAAAATTTGAGGAAAGGGCCTCTTCACTATAATATACCTGACAATCAGATATGAAGCCTATGTTTCCACATCTCCAAAAAGGGTTCTCTCATATGTCCATGAGGAGGAAGCCCATTCTATTGTTAGACAGCTCTAAGGGTTAGAAAAGTTTTCCTGAGATTGTGTGTAAACTAGCCTCTTTGCAACTTCAACCTATCGTTTCTGATTCTGATCTCTGGGGCCATACTCCACAGAATAACCTTCCAAAGACTTAAAGACAGTTTTTATATACTTCTAGAGTGCTCTCTTCTCTGGACTTAACGACTTCAGTTCTGGCAACCAATTTTCAACCCCAAAATGTATTATCAAAGTCAGTGTTGGGAAAGTATTGGCATGGGTGCTGGGCCAGCATTGGGGGGGAGCTGCTCTGTTCTGCCTCTTCCCAGAGCCTAAGGACATTTTTTTTGCATGCCCCACCTCTCTGTCCAGCTGCCCAAAGCAAAACCTTTTCTCTCTTTGGGGTAATACAGGGGGGCTCACAGGCAGCTCAAAGTTGCAGTGTGGGCACACAAACTCAAAAACCTTTGCCAATGTTGATGTAAGCCATAACTTTCTATTTTCCCCACAAGACTAAACTAAGGTACTTTATCAAAGCCTTTACTAAAACCAGCATTCCTTTCTACCAATTTAGAAACCTCACCTAAAAAAAAGAATAAGATTAGCCTAATAAGACTGGTGTCCCAAGTAAAGCTTCCAGTGATAGAAGGGTCCCTCTCACCAGAGGGCATATCAGGCAAAGGTTTCATGAACACCTAAAAAAAGAGTGGATTCTTATTCAGGTATGTGTTGAGATAAATGACCCTGGAATTCCCTTCCAATATGACCTTCAGTAATTCTTGGATACTCCACTCTGTGTGATCAAAAAAAAAAACTGAATAACAGTAGCACCACCTTGGCCCTCAGTTATCACTGATGTATTTTGGCAAGTGGGACCAAAGTAGGTGGCAACTGGCTGCCACATATGGAGACAGATTGGAGAAATGTTGTAAATAGAATTTATCTGATTTTCAGCAAAGCATTTGAAATAAAGAAAAATATCTCAGGGGGAAAAAAAGAACAGTCTTACTGTGAGACTCTGAATAGTAAATATAGACAACCCAAGAGTCAAAAAGACTTTGGGTTCTGCCCCATACTATTTCTGAGATCCTGGGCCAGTCACTCAATCTCTGCGTGCCCTCAAAGGTCCCTAAGACAAGAAGCTACGATCTAGGGTCTACAGGTCAGTAAGGTTATCTAAAAATCTAAAAACCATTCTTAGCTAAAGGAGTTGCACAAAAATATGGGCCAGGTTCCAGTTTGCCAACTCCTGCCCTAAAACTTTAGATTACAAAACTGCTCATTAGCTGAGAAGCTCTTTCCCAAGGCCAATGAAACCATAGCTTTAGACCAAACACATCTGGAAAACTATGTTCACTTCTACACACACTATTTTCACATTTTTAGGAAGGGCATGAATAAAGTAAAAAGTCACCAGAAAAGGACAGCATATTCCCTGAATCTATTCTGCATAAGGAGGAACTGAAGACTGTTCAGCCTAGAGAAAAGATTCAGGGGCATCATAAAAACTACCTTAAAGTACCTGAAAGGCTGCTCTGTGAAAGAGAAGTTAGGTTTCATTTGGGCCACAAGAGGAATAAGAAGTAGCAGATGGAAATTGCAAAGAGGTACATTCTGGCTTGACCTAAGGACTTCTTTTCCAACAATTTGAGTTTTCCAGGAACAGAAGGGACTGCCTTGGAAGATAGGAAGCTCCTCCTGATTAAACCTTTAAGCAGAGGTGGTCCTGTAAGAAGGGATTTAGATTCAGGTATAGACTTTACTAAATGGCACTTCAAAACTTATGTAGGCCTTTTAAGATCTGCAATACACATTAGGAATATTACCCAATTTAGTATATTCAACTATCATGTTAGGGTTATAGGAATACTTTTTTTTTCAGTCTCCATTTTAGTGATAAATGAACTTGAATTCTTATCCTTCTGGCTCCAAAATTCTGGGATTCTGAGGCCAAATTTGTGCTTTACGTTAGTGTCACGTAAAACCATGTTCAGATACTATGTTTTCTTATAATAAGGCTGCCCAACACTGGCAGGAGGATGACTATTTTAATCTAACCAAAATATTAAAGTTATTTTCCTCAGTAGCAGGAAAAGGGGCCTTTTTTTGCTGAATAATGCAAACATGGTTTTAAATAGCATAACTATAATCTTTTGGGTTTTCAAGATTGTTAATAAATTAATTATTCAGTTCAACTTACTTAAATACATTCAAGTAATAATATTAAACTTAATCAGATTAATTGGATAATCTTTTGATGTGTAAGGATCTTTGACTCCAGAATTAACTGGCCTTCTTGAACAAAGGCAAAATCCCAAACACTGTTAAAAACAAACATTCTTCCCATTAAGTTTGAAAGGGAATCCTTTCACTGCAGAAAACCAGAGAACAAGAGCCAAGCATGCTGCCCAGGTGGCTTGTTCAGTTCATTCTGTTGTGTGGATGTGCACAAACAAGCCCAATTCCAAAAGCTCAAAATTTAGGCCAGGTCACCCCTAAAAAATAGACATCCTCCCAATAAGTGATCATAGCTGCCTGAAGGATACAGAAGAGATCTGGGAATGAGGATCTCAAAGGCCATCTACTGCAACACCAAAAGAGCTCCACGAGTATCCTTCCCATAACATAATAACCATACACAAAACAAACATTTTTCAAATATCATCTCCTTTGATCTTCTCTTTCCCAGTAGGGACCCCTTCCCAGAAGGAAGATACTGTAGTTGTTTTCATCCCTAGAATACAGATGAAGTATGATGCCCCATTTCATGTAGAGTGGCTATCACTGTCAAAGGCACTAACTAGCTCATGGTGCTGTAGCCAAAAATTCACACAGAATTGACCTAAAGTCTCCAATGAGGAGTCACTCATCCATTCCCTCTTTCCCTTTTGAAGAGCCATAATTACTGAAAGGTTCTCCTGATACATCCTCAACTGGTCTCTTTGCCATCTCCCCCATTACATCTTATTCTGCCTCTAGGGTCATCCCTTTTTCATATGGCAATTTATCAGATAGATAAAGGGACATGATTAAGTCTTCTCTTATTCAGGTTAAACATTCTTAGGAGGACCTACAACTGCTAGAAGGTCCTTTACCATTATTCCCCTAAGACATTCTCAAGCTCCTCAATATACTTTCTAAAATACAATGCCCCAAACCAATGTAATATTCTACATGTAGTCCAGCAATCAGGTCAGAGCACAGTCATACTATCATTTCTCTAGTCCTCACCATAAAAATGCATCATAATAAGCTCAACCAAAAAGAGAAAAAAGAAAACAAAATATGAAAGGAACAAAGTAGGCTGTCAGGCCACTGAAGGGGAGTGAGAACAATACAGCTGCTGCAAGTCTTGCCAGAGATGTACTCCTTTCCCCAAGGATGTATGTACCTGGGTTGTCTATATTTACCCAACTGCCTTGATCCTAATGTGCCTCTTTCTATAGAAAGCCTTTCTTGACTTCCCCCTATCCCCATGTGAATGCTCTCTCCTCAAAAATTACCAGTATGCTTATGTGTTTACAGGATGAATATCTCCAAAGAAGCAAAGCTTCTTGACACAGAAGTCATGCCATAAACACACAGTGGCCTGCCCTGGCCTGCAATCACAAACTCTCCTCTGATCAATAGAGGATAGGAATTTGGCTAAAACTTTGATGTCATCAATACAAGGCTCCAGGTAATAGACTCCCACCTCCAGAGCAGGTCAGTCCCTACTCTGCAAGGTACAGTCTTAGGGAGCAACCCAGGCCCCTGCCAAGGGACTTGACTGGCACAAGATTGTTCGACCAAGTTGTATAAGTCAGAGACAGAATTTGAATTCAAGGTCTTCCTGATTCAGAGGCCAGCTAACAAGACATTAGGCCACATATCCTCAGCCTAATGTAAACTAACTTGGAGAGCAGGGGTAATTGTCCCGGTGTGGCATGGCTACTCTCTAGAGCAGAGTAGTACAATGGAAAGAGTGATGCATTTAAGAGTCAGAGAAGCCAGGTGTAATTCCCATCTCTACCATTTACTAAAATCACTTACCCTCTGCTGGTCTCGGTTTGTTCAACTGAAAAAAAAAAGATTAGAGGAGATGTCTTTGAGTGTTCCTTCCGGCTCTAGATCTATGCCAATGAGTCCAAACTTGCAGAAAGTGATGCCTTCAGAACTCTAAAAGATTATGTAGGAGCTGCCCATGGTCATGTTCCCAGGCTGTACCAGAAAAGGTTCCTAAACTCAGGATGTATACCATGCTGCTTCTCCAACTGTTTGAGCTGTTTGTAATTGGATTACAGAAAATTATGACACTGGAGACTGCCAACTGAATAAAGCATATAGCACAGGAGTGAAAGTCAAGGACCACAAAGTCCCTAACCAAAACCGTATTAAGATAAAAGAAATAAAAATACAACATAGATAGTGTGAAGTTTTGGTTTTCTAAGTCAACCCATATTAAAGCAGGGATCCATTTCTATTTGAGTTTGATACCACATGGAGTCAAGCTTGCCTTTGGAGTGGCAATAATTCCACTGGCATCTGCTAACATAAGGGTAAAGTAAGGCCTGAAGCATCAAGGTCCCTCCTCAGTAATCTCTGCAGTAATCTGGAAGTGGTCTAATTGTCAGAATCTTCCCATTATGGCAAACTGAAATACTTTGCCTGTCTTCTAGAGAAGGACAGATGCTAGTCATGCTGGATAAATGATGGGAAGAACCACCGCTTAGGGAGAAAGAGCCACTAAGTCTTTTCTGCCTTCAGCAGAATATTGCTTCAACATCCTTTTGGCTGTTCTCCTGAGAACTTTTTTATTTCCTAAGGATTTCTAGGCTTCTTGGTTGTTGTTGTTGTTTTTTTTTTTTAATTGAACCATACATTGTTGGTTGGTCGATTGGTTCTCAATCAATCTCTCTCTCTTTCTCTCTCAGCCCTTAGCACTCTTCTGCCTTGGAAATGATATTTAGTATCAATTCTAAGACAGAAGGCAAGAGTTTAAAAGGGTTTAAAAGAAGGGGATGGAAGAGGAAAAAACCCATGCGTGCTAGATGATATCTCATCATCATCATCATCATCTGTTTACAGATCATCTCCAGAGAACAGTAAAACTTCAAAGAACAGGTACATTTTTTCATATTTCAATTGGTACTTCCCAGACTCTTGAACAGAGTAGGCACTAAGTGGATGTTGAAAGTGACTATAAATATTAAATATTATTATCTTGTGTCAAACTCCTGCACTTGTGTCACTCTTGCCTCAAGCCTGGATGCCAGTTCCTGGCTTAATCTTTTTCTGACAAGCAACACCTATGTATGGCTAGATTCAAAACTGGCTTTAACTGGTTGAAAATTCCCTTAAATCTGAAAAACATTGAACAGAGTTCTCTTTTCTAAGATCCCTTCTATCCTGAGTTCTGATTCTGCACGTCACTAGCTAACAATTTCTATGCAGTTCATATACCAGTCAAAGAGATCACTTTTTTTATAGTACTATAAGCCTGAAAGCCAAACAAACTATCTGGATATTCACTTATACAAGTAAAAGGAGAATTTCTTTTATGACTCACCATAAATAGCCAAGTAATTATATTAGAATCCTTTAGTTGACCCTCACATTATCATTTATTCTTTTTTTTAAAAAAACCCTTAACTTCTGTGTATTGGCTCATAGGTGGAAGAGTGGGAAGAGTGGGTAATGGGGGTCAAGTGACTTGCCCAGGGTCACACAGCTGGGAAGTGTCTGAGGCTGGATTTGAACCTAGGACCCCCTGTCTCTAGGCCTGATTTTCAATCCACTGAGCTACCCAGCTGCCCCCTATCATTTATTCTTGAAAAAGATTTTGAATTATAAATTGTGCTACTGCTAATAACAAATCTTAAAATAGGTCCAATAGCACCTGACAGTCTAAATTAAAGAGCTTCCTCATAAACAAAAACAGACCACATGTTGGATTCTATACTTCCCCAAACTTTACAGACCAACTTACATATTGCTGAGAGGAAGTCTAACTCATAGCCCAGGTGCCTCCAGTCTCTGGGATTACACAGACAGGGTTCAATCTGTAAAAAGTCTGCCCCTTCCCCAAAACCACAATTTTTGGTTTCAATTCCAACCCCACCCCCAGAATAATTTCTGGAAAACCTTAGCATATACCATATATAACTATTCATAAATCTCTAGAGATTTGGGTGAAAGATTACAGATTAAAGATCACAGATTTACAGCTGAAGGGGAACTTTGAGGCCATCCAGTACAACCCACTCATTTTATAGATATGAAAATTGACTAAGCAACTTAGCCAGAATGATACAACCCAACTGGTGTCCCAAGTGAAATTTGAATTCATGACTTCTAACTATGAGCTCAACCTCACTGAATCCTTAAGGCCTAAGGTTCCCAGATAGCATAGAAGTAGAGTACTTGAGATAACAATGTATTGTTAAGTATAGCACAGCTTTTTTTTTTTTTCACCCCCCCCCACCCAAAGAAAATACAAATAACCCACAATAGCACCTAAACAATCTATTATTTTCCTCTCTCTCAAATGAATCTCTTCTTACTCTGGAGTTCTAGAGAGATCTCCCAGAGTCATAGCACAACTTCCCTTAGAAAGGAAATCACTTGGTATTTTTCAACAAAATTACTAAACATTTATTAAGCACCTATTATGAGCTAGTTATTGTGCTAAGCTCTGGGGATTCAAATAAGAAAAAGAAGGCCAAGTCCCATCCCTCAAGGAGCTTACAATCTAATGAGAGAAGGCAATACTGGAAAAAAGTAAGGGTGGGAATTATGTTCCTGGAATCAAACCAAGTAGAGAGGCAACAGAAAACAAAGTAACCAGGAAAGGTCTAAGCCCATGGTAAAACTATGTCACAGATGCCCAAAAGGTCATACAGAGCCCTCTCTGTGGGCACACCTGCAGTTACTAGAAAGCCAGAGGGACTCAGGATAGAGCTGTTCCCGTTCCCCTCTCCAAGAGTCTGGCCTGAGGAAATTCCTCCTTCACCCACCCCTCTGCCCAGCAGTAAAGTGGGTAGGGCATGGTGCTCAGTCTGGGGGATGAATTGGGGGCAGGCCCAGCACTGTTCTAAGCCCCCTCTCTACAAAAGAAAACTTGGAAGTTTATCGTTCCACCCTCCAATAAGAAAGGAGAGCAACTAAGGGTGCCGGAAAGCTATTGAGTACCCAAATCTGAGTCAAAATGCATGGTGATGAGATTTCAGGTGATCAGTTTATCCTGGGGGAGGCACAGATGTTCTTTGAAGCTGAAACCAATCTAAGTCACTAGTGAAAATGGAGTGATGGGTATCTACCTCTCCATCAGGGTGTCCTACACAAACACCCAGCTTTTCCATATAACAATGAAAATTCTGACTCCCCTGGCTTAGAAAAGCAAGTGTTTCTATCCAGTCTGTGTTGTTCAATCCTTTTTAACTCGTGTCCAAGTCTTTGTGACCTCATGGAGTTTTTTTGTACAAAAATCCTAGAGTAATTAGTTTGCCATTCCTTAACCAGTCCATTTTACATTTAAGAAAACTTGGGCAAACAGGATTAAGTGACTTGCCAAGATTCACATAGCTAGTATCTGAAGCAGGATTTTAATTCAGGAAAATTAGTCTTCTGATTCCAAGTAAAGTACTCTATCCTACTGTGCCACCTAGTTGCTCTGTGTGTGCTAACAGTAACAGGAGAAGACAAAATTCAAGTCTTGTGACAGGCCATATTATGTCTTAGACTGCCAGATACAATTCCAGCTTCAGGAGGAAAGGTTTAAGGAGAGAATCACACCATCATATGTACTCTTGCCTTTTTTAATATAAAAGGTGACTTCCTACCATGAACAACTCATCTCTAAGCAGAAGGCTGGATTCTGAAACTCTTAACTTTAGGGCTGATAGAGGGACAACACCTAGGCTGGTACTGTGTAACAACTTCCCTAGAATGCTAAATCTGTGAACCTTTGAACTTAAGGCAACCCCAAAGCTGCTCAAAACTCAACTCTTCTGTCAAAAAAGCTAGGCTTTTGGAATTCACTTTAGTTGGCTTCAAGGTTCCCCTTCCTACATAACTAAAAGTATACCCAAAATTGGGTCCAGACACTCTCCAACATAACCCAGCTGTTATCGAAAACTTCTAAATTCTGGGACTGAGGGCAGTGGGGATGACCACTTGGTCCTTAAAGGGATATATGCTGATACACAACCAGAGATCACTCATGTCTCTTTTTCTCAGATAAAGAAAAAGGGGGCAGAAGTGAGAAAGTTTAAAAAAAAAAGTAAGTCTACAATGAAGTCTCTCCTTTTAGAGACCCAACACAAAGCGGGTGCCTCACAAAAATCTGGGCCAATTAATTGTCACGGTAGAATCAAAGTCCCAAACAAAGGCTCACCAACCCAGTCAACACTTCCAGTTAATTTGGGAAAACCCTAGATCAACTTATCCATCTTCCCCGGCCCTACCTCTAGTTAAATAATAATAATAACAGTTATTATTATTATTATATAATAAATGCATACTTTCATATAGTTTATGTTTGTATTTTTCTAATATTTAGTTAAAATATTTCTATGCATTATGTTAATATATATTATTAGACAACTGAACACTTTGGCAGTTTTCTTAAATTATTCCATTAAGTTGTGTTATTGCATTAACATATTTTGGCTTCTAAACACTGGCAATGGGATGGCACTGAATCACTTTAGCTCCTATATCCAGTTGTCCTTTCAGATTAACGGCACACAACTTTATACTGTGGGTAATAGTGAAATGCACCTTTTCTCTTTAATGATATATGTCCAGGATCAAACACAGGGCCTTGACCTCATTAGCATCATAGCTATCTATGACAATATATTCAATCCTACAAAGGAAATCAATAACTAGTATATTGCTTTTTAAACACCCTTCAAATTCTAAAACTAGAATGACACCTACTAATCTGTACCTAAATTTATTAGTAATGTCACAACAAAGTTAATACTCAAGATAAGCCATTTCTTTAGAATCATTTTCAGAGAGTTCATCTATCTATTCAATACAATTTAATTTAATCTTGGGGAGGAGAAAAAGAGTATAATATAGTCACTGTAATACAAACTGGCTAAGTATGGTTTATTTTTCATTTTGGAAACTAAAGCACAAAGCATAAAACTGTTTCACTTGTCATAGATAATATATATATATATATTGAGCACTTATTTAGTACTATAGACTATTTCATTTAATCCTCAAAACAATCCCATGAGGAAGGTGCTATTATTATCTCCATTTTGCTGATAAGGAAATTGAGGCCGGGAAAGGTTTGCCCACGCAGCTAATAAATGTCTGAGGCCAATAACATCACAAAAACAAAACTCTATTTTGCAAAATATTTGATGTATATAACATTTTGTTGCTCACGTGCATGTGTGTTTTAGTGGAGCCTAAATGTATACATTCACTCATAATTCTTTTGTATATGGACTTCTAGAAACCTAATTGGCCTAAAGAGATTCTCATCCTTTCAAATTACTTGTGAACCTTAGTCACCAGAAAATAAATTGGGTGCAATTATCATGATATAGAGAGGGTTTCAGATGGACATTACAGGATGGGATGGGCTGGCTTTGCATCTTGTTATACTTTAAAAATTAGAGCAATGTCACTAAATTCTTGAGGCCAATGGCAAATATACTTCTAGGTTCTTCCATATCCCAGAGGATTTAATCATTTAAATTTACATGAAACCCCTGAAGTCATGTGAGGCTATAAAAATGATTTTATAGGCTTCTTCAAGTATTGCAGTGACAATCCTTAGAGAATTTCATTATTTGATTAAGAACCATAATGTGCAAGCAGCAATTTTGGAATTTCATCAGACCTAGCCCTTCTGTAGCACTGCTTTCCTCCCCCTGTGCTTCTGACCCATAACCTCTGCTCTGAACCTTTCATGCTAACCTACTGCTCTTCCTCCAATCTGTATACTCTATCTATACCTACTCTTCTCGTTTCTCCTTAGTTCATTACCTCCTAAGGTAGTGACTCTCTTCCCAGAAAGATTATAGAAAGCCATATTCCCAAGATCCTAATAATAAAAAAAAAAACCAACATACCATCTTCTCAATGATGCACAACCCCAGAAGGCTAATTCATCCCTGAATGTTTCCTCCCACTGCTCTCTTTTCAAAGCAAAATGCTGGGGCCATCTCCTTCCTTTTATGATCCCACATCTAACTCCCAAAGTATTTCATATTTATTTTGAATGTTGCATGTACTTCTGTGTACATGTAGTTAACTGAGAGGGCAGAGACTCTCTTTATTTCTATATCTGCACCTCAAGCTTAGCAGTAAAGATAATATATGCACACAGAGCATTAATAACTAATAAAATACATCTTCTTGAGTACAATGATGTCTAAAGGCTTCCCCATTCAAGAGCTTCACCAGAATCAGTTTACCTTCTGAAATACAGTCATCCCTTGCTATATCACGGGGTTCACTTATCCCGGCCTCACTGTATCACGGGTTTTTTCTGTATCGTGTAGTTTTCATTAAATCACAGGACTTTGCAGATGAATACCATACTTTTGTACAATTTTCATGAGATTGTACACAGGTGAGCACAAAGCAGGCCTTTCTGTATTGGCTGACAGAATGAAAGGCAACCAACCACAGTGCTGTGTTCTGTATCCGGGGCGCTGACTGGCCCAGTGTTTATGAGTGTGGAAAAGGTTTATAGGAGAATGGGAAGGGTTTATAAAGCTTTAAAATATATATAAATAATAAAATATACTGCTGCTACTTTATGGATATTCACCTATCACAAGGGTCTGTGGAATGTAACTCCCACGATAGGTGAGGGTATCACTGTATTCCTACCAAACCTCTCTAAAACTCTTATTTTTACTTTTGAAGTTTCTAAACTTTTTTTTAATTACAGTCAACTACAACAAATTATAGTTAGCAAACTAAAAAATAAAAGATAGAGAAAAAAATGATCTGCCATTCCCACCTCCACTTACATATAAAAGAGATTTGGCACTGTACCAAAAGACCAAACTGTAGCTGTAGTGCAATAGATGAAAAAAGCCCCAAGTCTAGGGATTATGGCTCATTACCAAATAAAATTTGAAAACTTTTAACAGAAGTACCCCAGATGACTTCCAATCACCACAATTGCATATAGGCATTCTGTAAGATGGTATTTAAGAGATCACAATCTTCAAGGGAATATTTTGAGGCTACATTATATAAGTTGGAGTGCACATCTGGGCCCTCAGCTAAAAAGGGAAGTGAATTGCTTTGAAATGATGCCACATTTGCATTTATTTTCCTAAAGGAAAAGAGAAAAAAAAAGTCATAGTAGGATGAGAATTCTTGCTTCCCTCAAACTTCTTTCTGCTAAAGCCCCTAGGGTACCCTTCAAATCTATCAAATCTAAAATAAACACCTTAAAAGAAACAGGACTCAAAACCAAAAGTGAACTTGAACCTAAACTAGAAAATATGCACTTGTGAGTTGGAAACATGCAGTCGGCCTTAGAAAAATCCTCTTCAAAGTCAAGAAATATACACATATCCTGTGCAGAGACTTCCAGATCACTGGATCAGAAAATTTTAAAGAGGTTCTTAACCTAGAGTCTTTTATAATCCTCTGAATTTTATTTGATGCATTCGAAAACATCATTCTGAAAAGGAGTTTGCCAAAATGCCAAAGGGGTCCATGACATAAAAAAGATAGAGAATCTCTGGTTTACAATTTAAAGATATCTTGAGTCAACTAATTTGAAACCCTCACTTTACAAAAGAGGAAAGGACCCTCTAGAGCAGTGATTCCCAAAGTGGGCACTACTGCCCCCTGGTGGGTGCTGCAGCGATCCAGGGAGGCGGTGATGGCCACAGGTGCATTTATCTTTCCTATTAATTGCTATTAAAATTTTTTAAAAACTTAATTTCCAAGGGGCTAAGTAATATTTTTTCTGGAAAGAGGGTGGTAGGCCAAAAAAGTTTGGGAACCACTGTTCTTGAGGGATTAAGTAACTTGCCCAAAGTGAGACAGCTGGTAAGTGAAAGAGTAGAGGCTGTGAACTCTGGTCTGCTGACTCCAAATCCAGGCTCAGATGTACATACTTCATAATCATTAGAAAATAATGTGAACTAGGCAACCCAAATTCCATGACTGATGAATATGACAATAAATTCATGACAGAATGTGGTGCTTGAAGGTCTCACAAATATGAGTAAAGAGGATCAGTCTCTCAGCTAGTTTTTCTAAAAGAATAAAGAATTTTATTTTTTATTTTTCAAAAATGGGGTATGGGAAGGGATAGTGGATAGGAGAAGGTGAAAAGAAGCAATGAGGGAGCAGCTGGGTGGCTCAGTGGATTGAGAGCCAGGCCTAGAGTTGGAAGGTCCTAAGTTCAAATCTGGCTTCAGACACCTCCTAGCTGGGTGACTCTGGGCAAGTCACTTGACCCCCATTGCCTAGCCCTTACCACCCTTCTGCCTTAGAACCAATACTGTATTGATTCAAAGCAGGAAGGCAAGGGCAGGGGCTTGGGGGGAGGGGAGGGAGGGAGGAGAAGAAGAAGAAGCTATGAAAGGAAAAAAAAAAAAAAAAAAAAAAAAGAGCTCTGAAAAAGGCAGAAGGAAATCCCAAGCTAAAGGCTAGATAAATGTCACAATGAAGAAAAAGAGAACAGGATAAGTGAACACTTGGAGCTAAGCAGGCTCTTCCCAAAGAGAAAGCAGTTGAATACTCATTATGAAAAGCAAACAGCAGTGTTTCTTACAAAGAATGTGAATGCAGATTCGGGAGGTCCCAGACCTCACAAGTGGAAAAGGCCAGAGGAAGAAGTGATAAATAGTCCTGATGGTGACTTCAGCCTAAGAGGTATCATAAGCAACTATTAGCTGACCTGGTGATACCAATGAAGAGATCAGTTCTCTTCCCAGAGCACACAGAAGCCACGAGGGAACCCCTCTCCATCCCCACTCCAAGCTTTTTTAAGCCCCTTCTGGAGATCACCTGGGCCCAAATAAAACTGCCTGAAAGAACCTCAGAAGCATGGCAAGGGATTTACATGGTAAGACACTGAAAAACTTAGGAGCATACAAAATGTTTTACCACTGTGTCTACTGAGGAAAGGCAGATCTGGGAGATAAATATCTACACAAGAAGATGATGCCGAAGAACTGAATCTGGAATTCAGACCACAAAGCTGAGAAAAACTAAGATCCAAGCTAGGGAAAGAGTATACTCTGCAAAGACTGGCAAGAATGCATTTACTTGGAAAGTTACAAATCTATCTAAAGGTTTTAAACTGAAAGGGAAAGGAGAGGATTAAATTGCCTATATATTGCATACACACAAGTATATAACATACACATCACATATCTTGTGTGACATATACATTGTTATTCAGTCATTTTAGTCATTTCTGACTCTTTGTGACCTCATTAGGGGTATTCCTGGTAAAGATACTGGAATGTTTTGTCATTTCCTTCTCTAACTCATTTTACAGATGAAACTGAGGCAAACAGGATGAAGTAACTTGCCCAGGGTCACATACCTAATAAGTTTCTAAAGCCCAACTTGAAATCAGGAAGATGAGTCTTCCTGACTTGAGGTCTGGCATTCTATCCTCAGTACCATCTAGCTGTGTAGGTGTGTACACACACACACACACACACACACACACACACACACACACGTTCATACAAAAATATATAAACATACACATACACACACACACCCAAACTAGTAATAAGAAGAGATCCAAATGATCCCCAGAAGCTCACAGGAGATAATAGTCAAGAAATGAGGCAGTAATAAAATCCCTAAGTCTCAGACAGCCATACTTTGTTGAATGGTACACAGAAAAACAAAATAAACTTGAGATCTTAAAAGACATATCACCAAGACTTAAAGGGATAAGATTCAAGAAAAAGGAAAGTATCATGAAGGCCATTGGAGTAAGATCAATTGAAGCAGACACAGAAGCAATATTGTCTTGAGAATAACACAGACTACCTGACAAAAATAATAACTGGGTTCAGAAAAAAGATTCCAACCCTACCACTGAGGCATGATATAGCAGCACTGGGGAGAATTTCAATTGACCAGACATCTGCTAAAATATTTTTTCTGCCAGAAGCAAATCAGTTGATTTATTTACTTGACTCAGTGATAATTTCACAATCGAAACATGAAAAAAAGAGATAAACATTTATTCTCAATCTCTCACCAATAAAGAACTGATTGATAAAATGGAAATGAGAGACTTCTCAGGTGGACATGATCATTTCACATTCAGAATTTGTGATAGAGAAGAAAGAAGAATATAGACTGGCAGTCACTCTGGATTTTCAGAAATCAATTTCAAGTGTTTCAGAGGAAGAACAAGCAGTATGCCATAGATTGAATTTCTACAAAAGAATTCTGCTAAAAAGGGATGGGATGATCTCAAGAATGAAATTCTGAAGAGTAATAATTTCATAACATCATCATCATCATCATCTATGCCCTAAAGGGAAGATAACCAAATGAACTAGTAGATAGGTTCTAATTTTTTTTTTAAACCTTTACCTTCCATCTTGGAGTCAATACTGTCTATTGGCTCAAAGGCAGAAGAGTGGCAAGGGCTAGGCAATGGGGGTTAAGTGACTTGTCCAGGGTCACACAGCTGGGAAGTGTCTGAGGCCAGATTTGAAACTAGGACCTCCCATCTCTAGGCCTGGCTCTCAATCCACTGAGCTACCCAGCTGCCTCCTCAAAGACTAATTTTTAACAATGCTTGTGATCATGTTACATGATCGAATGACAAACATTAACCAAATCAAACTCCACCTCCCCAAATAAAAGGGGAAAAAAATTAAGTCTGCAAAACAGAGGTCAGGGAGATAGGCATTGATTTCTGAAAAAAAATTTAAATAATATTATTATTATAAGGATGATTAAAGAAGTTAAAGAAATGAATGGGGTGATTACAAAGAGCTAACACAGCTTCTTAAGGCAGGGGTTTAGACACAATTGTCATTTCCATTTAGTGACCTGGTTGGAAGATCTGCTAAAGATTCTACACCTTTGGCCAAGTATTTGACCAAATAGTTCATACTATACTACTGGATGAGCTGGAGAGATAGAAGGTAGGCTATGTTGAAAAATTAGGTAAATAAATGTAGCACTAGTTAAAGGGTTCTAGATTAACTTGAAATAAAGTCTCCAAAAGAGTACCCATTATGGCACTGGGCTGTTTACCTTACCAGTTATGTCACTCTAATCAAATTTGAATTGTATGAAGTTAACATAAGAATATAACCCATCTATGAGGGGAAAGACCACATGGCCATCCTAACTCCCTAACTTCCTGAATGAGTAGTTACATGCCTGAACATCAGAACGCATGATTCAGACTGTCCAATCAGAGAGCCAAGTTGAATGGTTAATAGCAATATGAGACAGGAACCAAGAGGTAGGGTCTCTTTTTCTGCTCAGGTCCCAAGCTGTGTGAGGTTTTTCCTTGCTCTTCCTAGGAGCCTCTTATTTGATTTTTCCCAAACCATTTATTGGAAGGCTGTGCTTGCTTTTGCAGCCATTTGTAGCTATGCTGGGCCCAAAAGACTGGGACCGTGCAGAATGAGAATCCGGGAACTAAAGACTTGCAACTCGGCTGGAAACTAAGTAGTTAGAGAAATCTGGTAGCCTTTGTCTTTCTCTTTACTAATAAATAATTATAAATTTAATATAATTTAACAGAATTTAGTACAGCTTTTTTATTCCAGACTAAGAAAAAAAACTTCAGAAAGATGTTATTTAAAATATAAAAGACTCATTTTCTCTGAGGAACGTTCAAATGACATTATATTTTGAATTTAAGAAAAAGTTTCTCTATGCAATTAAATTTTAGGAATTGGTTACATCTTTATACCTTAAAAATAATCTCCTTTAAGAAACCCATAAATTAAAAGACTGATAAAATATAAATCCTTACAGTAATTAAGTTATTTTAAAAATGTGTTATCAACACTGCTTTCATTTATGAACCAAATTGACTGAAGCATAACAACTGTTCCTTCAGAAAATATCCAGCAAGATATTTCTTTTAGCCTAGAACATCAACAGAAAGAAATGACCTTATAATTCTTCTCAATACTATATTTACTTCTCCTCTGCCCTAGGCAAAGAGAAGCTATCTAGATTTTTGGGATATTTTGAAAAATTCAATATTTTTACCATTAATATATTAATTCCATAAGTATGGTATTAACAACTATATTCTTTTCAAATAAATATGTGACTTAAGCCAACTTGGCACTGACTTCTGAAAACCAGTCTCCTAAAATAGTAACTTCTGCTGCCCAATGTTTTAGACCTAATCAGATAAATACAAGCAGTTTACCATGTATGTCTAATTTGAGTCTGAATACAGGTCTGTCATGAAACTACCATTATGATCTCACCAGAAAAAAAAGAGATCATCCAAGAAGTGCATGATTAAGGGCCACTAGGTGGCTCAGAGGATAGAGAGCCAAGCCTCCAGGCTTATTTTGGGTTCAAATCTAGCCTCAGATACTTCCTACCTGTGTGACCCTGGGCAACATCCTTGACCCCAACTGCCCAGACTTTAATGTTCTTTTGCCTTGGAACCAATACTTAGTATCAATTCTAACACAGAAGGTGAGGGTGGGAGGAAGGAAGGATTTAAAAAGAAAGAAGAAAGGCTTGGTAAGTAGTAGATCACCCATACGCCCCACATATCACCATTCTCAATTTGTAAGGAGAAAATGATGAGGCCTCCATGACAAGGAGAATTTGTAAGAAAACAAAGAGGATAAGTATTATCATGTCAAGTCAACAAGCAACCGTACAACAGACCTAAAACACTAAAAGAACTCTAAAGTGATACCAAAAATATCTGTAATCCTTTTGAAAAATCTCCTAAAAGAAGAAAGACAACATATTATCACTCTCATTTTAAAACCAAACTCCTATGTAAGCAAAGAAATGTGAGATCCGTGCCTTAGGGCAATTCTGTGATAATTGTCTTCTGAGACATTTCTAAGGCAACTGAAGGTAGTTGACCTAAAATGTGTAAGGTAAGCGTGCTCATTACATTCTCAAAACCAATATAGAAATATATATGTCTTGTTAGAAGAAGAACCATTTGGAAATTAGGGGAAAACAATGTTCTCGAATTTGCATGGACCAATGAACTTCTGCAATTTAGACATTAGCTTCCATTCCGCTTCAACAACAAAGACAGAAAAATACACTTTCCTTACCTTGATGACCATCTCCCACTCCCACCACAACCCCTCCTCCTCAAAAAACCAGTTACATGGAGAGAAAGCAGATATCTTTCCTTTAGTTTGCAAATAAAAGTATTTGGACTTGCCATTTACTGCAGAACTATGTTAGCATACATTCAAGATCAGTGAACCCTAAACTATATTAGTAAGTATCAAAAGCAGTACAAAGTATTGTGAAGATATTAAAAAAAACCATTTAACATTAACATTTTGCCTATTTTTCTTTTGGAATGAAAAATATGTAATCTGACATTTTATAGTCAATCTCTCCACATTTTTAATCAATCTACTAACACTCTTGGTTTCATTATCATAATTATCTGCCAAATAACCCTTCCATTGCAGGGGTATCCTTTCTGGCAAAGATTGTAAAATAGGATTATTAACTTTCCCATGTTGGAAGGTTGGAAACTCTCTTGGAATTTTTGTTTTTGAGCACAGTGTTCACAGGCATACCACTTTTTCTCTACAATCTGACAGCAAATGCTATTTCAAATACTAGTTTTGTTATAAAAAGACAGTGGAAAGTAGGGGTGAGCATTAATGTTAGGGCAAGACTTTAAAAATTCCTCAACAAGCTAAAAATTAAGGAGTTCAATTTATCCTGATAAATACTCATTGACTTCCTTATCAATGTAAGTAATACTGATAGGCAAAAAGTTCTCAAACTTAATTAAATCAATGAGTATGTTTAAATAATAACTATAAAATATGATGCATTGTTTCAAATGTGTTGTTGCCATGGTGACAACAAAAAAACTAAACTCTTAAATCCCCTGATTCATACTATTATGCAATGGCTCCCTTCCTGCAGTCAGTAAAATCAGTAAAATTACATGTTAAAAATGTAAATACTTCAGACTTCCTAAAGTGAAGAGTCAATCCAGGTGACAGATAACTCAATCTATAGTACTTCAGTATACACTTGAGAAACAAATACTCAGTATTTCCAAAACTACACTGCCCCAAGATCTATTGCCTCAATCTAGCTGAAACATGTTAACAACAGCAAAAACTAGTCCTTTTCAGTCATGCTTTACTTTCTTCTCCTCAGGGATCTACCTCCATTTTTAACCCTCTGTAGAATCAAGCTAAGAATAAGGAAAATTGATTTCATTTCCAACAAATCATCCTAATCCTATTCTGCCAGAACTCTATCCAAAGCCATAATAGAAAAATATCCATTTAAAAGTACTGAGAGAGATATTTGTATATTTTAATACTTGGATATAAAAGGTATCTATCTGAAGGCAGGCAAGGTAACAAAGGTGTATAAAAATGCCTGCCCTCACATCAAAAAAGAAATTTAAAAATGATTTGAATGAATGTCAATAACTATTAACCCCTATGCCAATTCTCTTACCTATTAAAAATTATGAGTTTTCTATATGCAAATTAGGGGTATCCCTGATTGAGGAATTAATGAGGAAAAAGCAAACCTAACAAGCAAGATTCAAAAATGTACCATATCTTTGCCAACTCACAATTAACTGAAAGACCTATTCGTACAGTGATGGTGAACCTATGGCATAGGTGCCAAAGATGGCACACAGAGCGCTCATTGTGGGCATGTGGCCACCCCCACTCCCCAAGCCGGCCCAGAGTTTGTTACTAGAAAAGCAGAGGGACTCGGAAAGAGCTGCTCCTCTCCCTCTCTCCACCACCTCTCCCTGCCCCTCTGCTGAGCAGCCCAATAGGAGTGCACAAGGAGTAAGGTGGGTGGCTCACAGACAGTAGAGCTTGAGAGGAGCTGAGCACTCAGCCCACTCCCCTCACTCTCTCTACACTCGCTGAGGACATTCCTCTCCTCACTTCGCCTGCCCCTCTGCCCAGTAGCCCAATGGGAACTCTTCCAATGGGAACACACTCAGCACTTGGTGGGGGGAGGGCATAGCACACAGTCTCTGGAAGGGGGCAGGCATGGCACTTGGTCTGGGGGATGGGGTGGGGCAGAGCCTTGCAACTCTGTCGATAAAATGTTCTCCATCACTGACTTAGAGAATATAAGATTCCAAGCCACCAAGCCAAGGAAAAAAATATTTTAAGCAGCCAGAAAGAAACCATTCAAATACCATGGAGCTACAATCAGGATCACACAGGACCTAGTGGCTTCTACATTAAAGGAGTAAAAGGCATAGAATATGACATTTGGGAAGACAAGAGATCTGAGTTTACAACTCAGTCACCTGTCCAGCAAAACTGAATATATTCTTTGAGGAGAGAAAATGGATATTCAATAAAATAGAAAATTTCCAAGCATTCCTGAGGAATAAGCCAGATGTAAACCAAAAAAAAAAAAAAAAAAAAAAAAAAAAAAAAAAAAAAAAAAAAAAAAGAAGTCCAAACACAAGACACGAGAGAAACCCAAAAAGGAAAATAAGAAAGAGAAAATTTAAGGGACTCATTAAGGTCAAAACTTTTATAAGTCTACGTGGAAAGAGGATTTCTGTAATTCTCAAAAATTACTCTTAGTAGTAGAGAAGACAGGAGAAATTTATTAAGAAAGAAGGTAAAGAAGTTAGCTGATTATGATAAGATATACATGTAAATATGATGATATGGAACGATATGTATGTATGAATAATGTTAAAAAAAAATCAACCTAGGGCTGAGAGGGTTGCAGAGAAAAGGGGAGGAATAGATAGAATGTGATAAATTATATAACATAAAGAGAATATAAGATTCCACTATGCTTATGATTTGCTAATTTTGAAAAAGCATTAAATTCCAGAGAACACAACACTAAGCCACAGGCTCTTTTACAGCAAGGTATCTCTCATGAATACATCAAGGCCTCTCAGGATCTTCTGGAAGCACTGACTGAAGTAACCCTGTTCAATAAAAGTCTGAGAAAAAGCATCAGGTGAAGTATTAAAAATGGGGAGAAGAAAGCTCAAAAATGACATATGCCACTGGTAGAGGAAATTCAGCATAAAATACAGGTCAGGGAGAGATTCCCTTTGTATGGTGAGCTCCTCCAGATGTTCCTGTTTATAGATGACATTATGCTGCTTGCATCAAGCCCCCAAAATATCACAGAACCTTCTGGAAAAGATCTGTAATCATTCAGAGAAGTAGAAAAGAAAATAGAGTGGGGATATGCCAACAAAGAAGACTGGTAAATGAACCTTGGGAGTAGATAAGAAGAAAAAACAGGCATGAATAGTCACAACAATACAGGGAAGACGGAATATCTTAGAAAGAAACTTGTACCGTTTTTGAAGATAAAGTATAATTATTAAAACAGGGCTGTTTTTCTCTTTAAATGGGTTGCCTAGATATGATAGCACAAATTTCTCAACATATGCAGGAAGTCACTGAGTAATGGCTATTTAGTTTCTAAAATACCCAACTGTTCAATGTATCATTGCTAACTGTGAAGGAAAACTCATGATACCATACTTTCATTAACAGACAACCTAGCACTTAGGTGAAGTTTATAGTCTTTCACTTATCAAAATCCTTTCAAAACTCCAAGGGAAAAAATGCAGAAAAAAAAAATCAACTTAACACTTGAAGCTAAGCTTTCTATTAAGGATGAGCATACAATCAGTGTTGAAGTTTTCTTTACTAAGGATTATTATTGAGAATTACCAGTTCTAAATCAATGATCCTACTCTGCCACTGATCCTGAAAGAAACTATATCCACCTCTTCCCCAACTTCAGGGAAATATTCAACCTAATATCCAAAGAGAATTCTGAATATCCAGAATTCTATTAAAGACTTTTTTCTTATCTGTGGTTACCTCAGTCAGATCTCTAATCTCACAGATACAACTGATTTTAGAAATATTTCCCATTAGCTGATATTCTATCAAAAACCTAGTAGGTGCTTAATAAATGCTTGGTGATTGATTTGGATAAAAGCTGAGCAAGACTGCTAGGCTTTTCTGATTCTACATTTGGCAAGCCATTTTAGTTTCTAATTTAGTATAATTTCCTTTTTATGAGCCTAAAGATGTGCACTGAATGCATCTAATTCTAAACTAATGTGTAAATACATACACTCACAGTCCAAATATTAAACAAAAGATAATTTGAGAGCTAGTGTTGACTTATTTTCTAATTTTATCTTAAAATTATTTAACTATTTCAAGTCATCTCAATAAAGTGAATTAGGCAGTTGAAGATTTAATACTACTGACAACTTTTCCCCATCTCAAGCCATGCTGAAGCTCAGGTTTTTTGGGTTCAAAGCAATAAATACAGTAGGAGTTTTCCTTGAAATGCCATCCGCCACTTGCCCTGTCCAATGTTTACAACAAAACATGCTCCTTATACCCAGTCTTGATTTATGCTGACTTGGCAATATTTACAGTTCAACACACTGGGTACCTTCTGGTGTTTTTTAGAAATTCAGCCCTCAGCAAATAACACCCATTTATTACATCAGCATTTCCTTCATGACGACAAGTACTAGGCTTTTGAGAACAGGATATTGAAAAGTTGTAAAAGACTCTAATCTCACATTTCTTTTCCAAATGAAGCTATGACGGAAAAATTATTTAATATATACAGCATTACCCACTTTAAAGTTGCTAGGTGATGCAGTGGATAGAATGCCAGGCCTAGAGTAAAGAAGACTTCTCTTCACAAAGAGTCAGACAAGACTGAACAACACAACATCCAGTTCTGATGTTTACTCTCAAATCATATTCCCATAATCTCTCAAATTTTTCCTCAGAGATTTGGAAAAAAATATTCAGATGAACAAAAAGCTTGAAGCTTTGAAGACCGTTCCAATGAGGAAAGAAATATGTCTGCTGAGGGAAATAGGGACCTCACAGAGGGTTTGATCTGGGGAAAATGTGCACACAGGGAAATCGCCTTTTGTGGCAGTGCTGTACACCCACAGGGAGAATTCTGCTCAAGAGGAAAGGATTTATGAATGGACACGCACAGAATGGTGAATGGATGAAAGAGGCATGCTGCACTTAGAAAATCCAAAGAATCTATAGAGAAACTAATCTAGATAATTAATAGGCTCAATAAAGAAGCAAAAAAATGTAAAATGCACCTCTATACAGAAATAATAAAATCTAGGAAGAAATAAGAATAGAAATCTAATTCAAAAGAGGTGAAAAATTCACAAAACCTCTAGAAGTCAATGCCTCAAAGAAATAAAGAACGACTTAAATAATTGGAAGGATAGTGCTTATGGCTGGACTACATCATTGTACACACAAACGAATTTATGGATTTTGTGTTATGTCATTTTCCAACAGGAAAGTTCATAGATCAAGGAAAGGCTATATTCATTTGGAGGAACAAATTATCTAGAATCCCATGTGGAATAATAAAGGAAGGGAAGGGATTAGAAGTAAAGGAAGAATAGTACCAGAGGACTTCAAATTATACTACAAAGCAGTAAGATCAAAACTATTCAATACTGATTTTTTTAAAATACAGAAAAGTTAATCAGTGGAACAGACTAGATTCAGAAACAATTCAATAATCCAGTGATCAATAAACCTAAAAATATTAAATATTTGAAGAACTCCTTCTCTGACAAGCCCTATTAGGAGAACTGTAAAGCAAACAAACTAATCAGATTTAGATCAGTCTGCACTAAGTACCTACATTCAGCTCAAAATGGATACAAGATATATAGTAAAAGTGACACTTTTAAAAATGAAGAGAAAAAGGCCACTTACCTTTTACAACTAAAGGTTAAAAAAAAAAAGCTAAAAACAAACAAGGGACAGACAATCAGAAGATAAAATAAATAATGATTCCATGAAACTGAAAAGGTTTTGTACAATCAGTTGTACAAACAACTAGGATATGAAAGGAAGTTGATGTTTGGGAAAATACTTGCAGCAAACATCTCTGATAAATAGCTGATATCTAACTAACACAAATATATAAAACCAAGAGTCATTCTCCAATAGATAAGTGGTCAAAGGATATAAACAAATGATAAGAAACCAAGCAGACGTCCACCTATCAGGGAACCATTACACAAATTGTGGTACACAAATGTTTATGGAGAGTTTCAGGGAAGACTAGTGTGAGGATTTCCCAAGTCCTTTTCTGACTTGTGTGATAATGAGATCAAATCTAAAGATGGGCAGGGTAGATTTGTATACTGATTGACTCTTCTTTTCACTTAACTTAAAGTTAACTTAAAAAATCCTAACACTTAAAGGTTATTGGCCCAATTTTAATATTGTCATGTTTCTCAGACCACAAACCTTTAGTTTGTAAATATCTTTGAAGCACAATAAAATGAGGTCAGCCTATACATCAAGAGCAAGTGGAGGGGGCAGCTGGGTGGCTCAATAGATTGAGAGCCAGGCCTAGAGACGGGAGGTCCTGGGTTCAAATCTGGCCTCAGACACATCCTAGCTGTCTGACCCTGGGCAAGTCATTGCCCAGCCCTTACCACTCTTCTGCCTTAGAACCAATACACAGTATTGACTCTAAGACAAAAATGCAGAACGTCAAATTCAAGTATTACTATACTTCATTAAAATAATTTAATTGACAAAACTGCTAGATTCATTTGGCAGATGCCTTAATCTGTTCATTGGTTTTCAGTAAATACACAATTCACATTTTTCCATGCATTTAACACGAGTATTAAGACAACTGAATGTTAAAGATAGTGAATTTAAAATATATTAAGATTACAAATGAAAAGTCAATACAATTTAAGTTTTCTTATTCAACCATATTCCAAAACATATCATATCTAACATCTAAGCCTTTAAGAGAAGACAATTTCATTTTATTTTCTAATCTTTATTGATATGACCTGATAATGATAATGTGTTTTATGTTCTTATATTCTTTAACTCTATATAAATAACTTCATGAATGTTTCACTTAAAGCTCACATTGTATATAATATTTATTTTTAAAGTTTATTGATAAATTTCATTTGTATTTTCCACCAGTTTAAAAAAAAAATTGATATATCCTCTCTCAGAGCCTGGTCTCATTAAAAAAAAAAAAAAAAAAAAAAAAAAGGTTAAAGAAAACCAACCAATGTCTTTTCCTCTAATCTCGTCTGACAACTAGGTAAACTCTACGCTTCTATCTGTCCCTCAACCTCACTCTCCCCCACCCCACACAATATACCCTTCTCTAATTAGAAGAGGTAAAAGTTTCATCAATTATTCTCCCAAACCAACACTGAGTATGATACTGTTTCAAACAATACATAAGTTTTTAATCTAAAAAAATTCTAAAGGGCTAGAAATTCTTACCAAATGAAATACAACTACTATATTGCCTTTATGTGAAACAATGGCTTCACAGTTGAGGGGTGGTGAAAAAAAAGGTCATCAGTCTGTTTAGCTGTTAACATGATGATATAAACAAACTAATACAAGCAAGGAATAGAAAGAGAAAAATGCCAAGATGACCCTTACATTTCCCACCAAAAAAAAAAAAAAAAAAGTATCAGGACAGAGTATGGAAAACTTAGCTTCAAGTCCTACTTGGGATTCACCACTGAACCACTCTCACTGTCCCTGGCAAAATTCTAAAACCGGATTGCAAAGCAGGTGTCAATCTGCATTGGTAGAGGGGATTTCCTCATGGCAACTTCCTTTCCCATATAATGTTTCTTCACAGCCACCTAAACTCTTTTCCTCTACTCATATTCCCAAGAGAAATAATCAAGCCTGCTTGGTTTAGTATTACCTCAGTATAGAATCCCAAGAGCTCATTATTTACACAGCCAGCTTCCAGACTGCCACTCCTCCCAGCAGGCCAGCTAAATATATACCCTGAGTTTGGAAAGGCTGCATTGCATTCAAAGCATTTTTACCCCCACGATGACAGAGGTTAGACTTTAAAGACTGCAAAATTCAGTACGCATTTACTAAATGAGTTACTTGGGAGAAGGAAGCATAATAATTATTTAATCTTGTGAAAACAAAGGATAGAAAACTGTGTTGCTCAGCTATTTAAATGAGAGATATTCAATTACTGTAATATTAAACCATGCAGGCTTGATCAGTTTGCCTATTTAAGTCCCTCTAGTGTTCAATGAGCTAAATCAATATAGGTCATAAGCTACTTTTTAAATACAGAATATTTAACAAACTATCTCAGTTCCAAACACTTAATCATAATGAACTTAGTAAACAGGAAGGCACACACACATATTCTCACACATGCACACACATCCACAGTGCCTGATGTTCCTCAATAAATCATTTGTCATATAAAACAAATCCAAAATACATTCTACTACACCAAAGAGAATTAAAGAACATCAATGTTCCTTGTTTTTAGACAATTATTTCAACTCAATAAAAAACTATATTAAATGCATATTATGAACAAAGCAAAATTAAAGACATATTCAATACACATAGCTTAATTCAATTTCCAGAGAAACATGAAATACATATTCCAACTAAACCCACTCATTTTCAACAATATTTCCCCTAACAGAACTGTATTTCCATTCTTAGTGCTGTCTTTTCTATGTTTCCAAATGTCTTTCACATTCCTCTGCTTCTCTCTATTTCCTACTGTAGTTCGGCCAGGAAATCATGAACTCTCACCTAGATCCTTGTCAAAGCCTTTAAATTGGCTTTCTTTATTAAATTACCCTAACAGTCTTCTTTTTTTTTTTTTTCTTTAAACCCTTAACTTCTGTGTGGTGGCTCCTTGGTGGAAGAGTGGTAAGAATGGGCAATGGGGGTCAAGTGACTTGCCCAGGGTCACACAGCTGGGAAGTGTCTGAGGTCAGATTTGAACCTAGGACCTCCGGTCTCTAGGCCTGGCTCTCAATCCACTGAGATACCCAGCTGCCCCACCCCCCCAACAGTCTTCTTAAAAGATATCACCTTGATCACAGCAGCAAAAATTCTCTTTGGCTCCCCAAGATCTAATGAATAATCTCCAAATGCCTTTGGGAATCCAATGTCTTCCATAACACAATACTGTCCCAACATTTCCACTCACTTCTAATTGTGTGCCTTCAAGCCACAGGGATTTCTAACTGTTCACTGAGTGGTTGCCACTTTCCTTCTCTCCAAGACTTCATCCAACAATGCTCCTTCTCCAATACCACCACTGGAGCTGAACCTCAAGGACAGACAAACAGAATCTTCTCCAGGAAGCATACTCAGATCTTCTCACTTTCTCAAATCCTCTCCCTCATCCAACCTGAACTAGTTTTTCCCTCCTCTGAAAATGATACTATAGGCCACTCTCACTATACCATTAGATGATGATTTGGATTACTTAATCATTTTACATATTTCAATTTCCCTTACTAAATAGAAACCTCAGTGAGGACAGAGATGAACTACACTTTTTTGTTGTGGTTACAGATAGTGTCTTGCAAAATAGTATCTGAAAGACAAATAAATTTTAAGAACCTAGTAACTAGACAAAATATGCCTTTCTACATGGATTACTATTTACTGTTCTCAGCAGAGGATTATTTTAGAAAGTTGTCACATTCACAAGCAAACTGTATTTATATCAGTATCTGTAAAGTATCTCCAACCATGATTTTATCAAAATGTTTCTTCTAGTTTTATTAGAGTTGTAGGGTCAACTTGAACATGTCACCTAATTTTTTCTAAGCATTATCATTTTAATTAGGCATCTGATCTAGAATATTGAATATAACTTTTATTTTAAAATGTCACAGTCTTAGAGTTGACAGTCACTTATGGCTAATATTTATAGCATGAAAGAAAGCACTGGACTTCAAATCATAAGAGTTAGGTCCAAGTCCCGGTTCTGGCATTCACTGTCTGTCTGACCATGAGTCTCCACTCATGAAGGAATGGAAATGGCTGATGGTGGAAAGAGATGACAATCTACAGTACAACCACCCACACTATAGTTAAGCTACTTAACAGATGAACTACAATCACAACAACAATCCAAAAAAAAGGGTAGCTTATTCTTGGCCAGGAAGGTCTAATTCACAAATTATGGAAGGGCAAAATTCTTATATTACTCCCTAGAAAAGAATAGTTAAATTACAAGTTTTAGGAGATGATGAGTTTGAATACATAGAACTTTTCAGACAACTCTTGGAGGAAGGAAAGAAAGGGTTGAGAAAATGAACTCTCCATGTAGTCTCTAAAATATTAAACAACTACTTACAAGTTTTTCACTAAAAACAAAATTAAGGGAGAAAAACATGACTGAGAGGTCACTGCAAGCACTCATCCAAATTATGTATTCTCTCATCTCATTGTGTAGTCTGTAAGCATGTTATTGAAAAGAGCAAGTAATTCATTCAGAACTTCAGGGTAAAAGACTCAATGCTCAATACTCATGGCCCTATCAGAGATCGTCTCGGTAAAGTAATCTTAGCTAACAATTTCTATGCAGTAATATAAACAGGGGAGCTGGATTGACAATTTATAACATATGTAGGACAATCAAGGCCATTCCATTCATAATGTGAGGGCCTCACTTCATAAATAATGTTTAATGTTTTTAACGTTATATGGTCTGATACAGGATGGCCACCAGGGTGTTGTCCAATTCTAAAATTCTGACAGTTGTGGCAATAATAAATATGTATATGTACACAATTTCCCATGTATAGCCATCTGACATAAAATATATTTAAAATACAAACTTTACCCCAACAATATGAATCCATTAAATGTGCTAGTAACTAGCATGCATTATTAAGAATATATTATGTGTAAGGAAGGTGCTATGCTATCCAGCATTAGCACAGTGCCTAGCACATAGTAGATGCTTAATAAATGCTTACTTCTAAGCACAAGAGACAAAGGATGAAAGACACACAAACGCCTATATCACTACCATAAAAATAAAACTACTCAATTATTACTGAATTGTTTTGTTTTTAAACCCTTCCCTTCCATCCCAGAATCTGTATTGGTTCCAAGGCTTAAGACCAGTAAAGGCTAGGCAATGTGGGTTAAATGCCTTGCCCAGGGTCACAAAGCTAGGAAGTGTCTGAGACCAAATTTGAACCAAGACCTCCCGGTTATTTTAATTTTTGGAAGAAAGGAAAAAAAAAACAAAACAAAGCTCCAAGGTATGAAATAAAATGATCAGACTCACAAGTTATAATTACTGAAACAATGTGATATCACTAGAATATTAAAAGTTTTAATAAAAAAAACCCATTTAACCAGATGTCAGTGGATCTCTGACTTCCCTAATATGAGTACTCCAACTAAGAATAAGCACAACTAGCCACAGCTTGCCATCTTGTGCAATTGCTGCCCATAGCTTCCTAGAAATTATCCCAAAGTGGTTCATCCAGAGTGCTCCAACTCTTAACATAATGTGGATACCAGGCAACAACTAGACTATGCACAGGACCATCTTTCAATATGTGATCATTTCAGCTCTCTCAATGGTCATACAATTTTTGAATGATGACTTTTATGCCACATCTTCTATCTAAGTCCTGATTAGTCCTATTCTATAGTCTATTTCTCTATCCCATTATTTGTTTCTCTGTTGCCCTTTGGGAAACTTCGTATTTTTATTCCCTTGAGACCACAATAATCCATGATAAAAGTGCCACACACTTTTTAAGTATCATAAATACTGTTTTCTCAGAATATAAAACAATCTCTGTAGTGAACAATGTCACACTTTTTGGCATGCAAAGAACACTTAACTTTGAGAATTCCTTTTATATTACAATGAATAAACCACAAAAGAAATCTACATGTCTAGTCTACATTTTTCCCACTGTCAAAGCTGAATTACTCAACTAAAATGAAATGCTTACCTGATGTACCTCAAATGAAACATTATATATAATAGCACAAGAAAGAAACTAAAATTCTCTCCCCTTTCAAAACAAAAATGTCTTCTATTGAAGATAACATAACATAACACTGTAGATGTTCACTATTTAAAATTAAGAATTGGAAACAAAGTCAATAATTCAGGAAGAAAAAGTATGATTTGTTACAGAAGATACTCATCCTAACTTCTTACCAAAGAGGTAATGGATCTGCCTAGCCAAGCTGACTCATCAACTTGTAGAATGATAGAAGCCATAATCTCATCAGGAGGTGACTAATGACCAATGTAGTTTTGACATGCCACTCATCTTCACTTTTCTATTTAATACATGATATTTTTTAATTTATTAGAAACATTGACATATTAAGTCTCCAATTTTAGACCATTACTTTTGATTATGGCAAGCCAGTTCTGTTAAATAATTAGTAAGGATAGACTATTTTCACTACAGTGAGTTAGTGATGGTCTCATATTATGTTATGCTGTTATATCACACAAAAGGTATAAACAAATTGAATGTTTATTTGGACACTGTAGAAATCCTTTAGTAATTCAACCCTTGATGAGGCTCAAAAGGATAAATGGCTGTATGCTATTGGATTCATTGCCAAATTAAAATTTGTCATGTTCAAGAAGGCTGAATTAACATAAAAAGTTCATTTTATAAATATCATGTTTATGAGACACAAGTATGTGTGGGAAACCATTCCAAAACATATGAAGTATCAAGAGCTTCAGAATGATCAAATTTTTCAGCACTTACCTATAGAGTGATATTATAATGGAGCCCTCAGCTCAGTCATGAAATAATTTTAAAGTAAAAGAATTGAAATTCATTGTTTTGTAGAGCTAAAATTTTATCCTGATTAAAATCTCTGATTTCTTCCTCATTCCACTCCTTCCTTTAAAACTTCTATTTCAAGAAAGCACAACAAAAGCCTTCTAGCCACTAAGATTCATCATTTTCTCTCTCACCACCCCACTTTCTAAGAAAAGAGATAAATCTATCTGACCCCACTGATGACAAAGATTTAAATATCCCTTTTTAAATCACTTAGTCCTCACACTCCAAACTATGCCCAGCTGTACTACAGAAACAAAAGACCTGGGCCTTATAAATTACATGAATGATAACAATAGAATACAACAAAGGAAAAAACATTTTCATGATGGCTGAATTGAATGAAAGCAAGAAAAAAAAATTCTCAACTTCATAACTTGAAAATTACCACAGAAATGTAGAGTTTATTAAACTGAATGCTAATTATATTGCTAAAACCCAATTACTGAAACATGATATGTTCATGCCAAGTTTTTAATCACAAAATGTCTTTCTCACCTTTGTATCACATTCGGTCACCCTCCGCTGTCATCATTTGAACTATGTGTGCTCAGAGAATTCAGATTAATTTTATTATGTTAAACTATCATCAGAATTATTCAAAGCAATTCATTTCCTAATCAAAAAGTAATGACTACCTAGTGATTTGGACTATTCACAAATAAAAGTATTTGTTAAATGATTTAAGGAGATTTTTAAAAATCTCCTTAGTCAGATTCAATGAGATTTTTTTTTTGGCCTTTGGAAAAAAGATTTTCCTACCAACCTTTCCAGTCTTATTCTACACTAAGCCACTGATATGCCTAGCACATGATAAGCACTTTAAAAAATTCTTTCTTAGAATATAATTTCTTTCTCAATCTCAACACTGCTATTCCAGACCCTGTTCACTCATACAAGCTACCCACTAGGCCTAAAACATATTCCCCAAACTTAGAATCTTTTTTGAAGGTTCAGCTCAATGCCACCTCCCTGGCTGGTTCCCCTCTAGTGGTAAGCATTCCCTTCTTCCTCAAGTTTCCTTGTAATATACTTCATTGGGACATATGATGGTTCTCTAAAAGAATGTAAGCCTTTAGTGGGGAGGGAATTCCTAAATTTTTTCTCTATATCCTCCATATCTAATATAGTACTTTGCAGGAGAAGCTTGTGGTTGAACTGAGTAAAGCAGAAAAGGACACTCTTCTAATCTATTACTGTAATTCTTTATATTTTATAATTGAGTTATCAACATAAGTTCCATTTTCATAAAGTCCATACTATACATTTTGAAAGGAGATTTTTACATTTTTGCAGCTACAATAGAAAAAAAAAATCATTAAACAATTCTAGTCACACAAGTCATCAGTATATAAACCCTTAGTTTTCTCATTTGTAAAAGGGAATAGATGGACAAAATAATTTCTAAAAAGTCCCCCTTTTAAGTTCTACTGATATGTCTTAGAGCAATGATGGGCAAACTACTGACCTCAGGCCAAATGTGGCCCCCTGAAATGTTCTATCTGGCCACAAGACATTATTCCTAATCTGATGAATACAATGAGTAGGATACAATACAAAGAAACTTCGAAAGAGCTGCCTTAGAAACAGACTGACAGATGAGCATTTCCTTTCCTTTGGCCCCCTCTTTAAAAAGTTTGCCCATCACCGTCTTAGAGGATTGCTCTAAGAGTCTATAATTCTATACTTTTCCAATATTTTCCTAATCAGATTAGGAAAACTACAATCATTATACAGGAAGAAAAAGTATGATATCTTACAGAAGATATCATCCTAACGTCTCACCAAAGAAATAATGGATCTGCCTAGCCAAGCAAACTCATCAACTATGGTATGAGAGAAGCCATAAACCATTTTGCAAATGTTGTTTAAAAGACAACGATCTCATCAATAATGCTGGCGCATCATCTGACTTATCTATGACCATTTTATTTAACCCATTTTCAAAAAAGTATAAACAAGTAGAATCATTTCTCAAATATATATATATATATATGTATATATAAAATAGGCTTTAAACAAACACATTCATTTGTTAATATTTAAAATTATATTAAGGGCAACACGTATTTTTCATCATTTAATTTTATTAACAGACAAGGGAGGTGTGGCAAATTTCAAACTCTTTCAGTTAACCATGTCTCTATTTAGAATTAAATGATGTCAAAGAAAGAAATGTTCTTTTTGTACCTACAGAAGAAACAACCTGGAGAGCAGGGCTTTGTTAACCCTTGGGGTATCATGGGCCCTAGGGCACTCTGATGAAGCTTAGGAACCCCTTCTCACTATTCATGTTTTTAAATGGTTAAAGTCATTTTTAATTTTTTTTTTTTAGCTATCAAAAAAATTTTTAAAAGAAAGAATCCTTGCTTTGTAGCAAGAGAGACAGCCTAGTATACTGGATGAAGAGCTGGCCTCAAAAGCAGCAAGATCTGGGTTCTGGTCTTGCCCCTGATACAGACTGGCTGGGTGACCCTGGGCAAGTGGCTTAACTCTTCAGTACAGTAAACATCCTCTAAGCTGCAAAGAAGAAATGAGCTGATCTGAATTAGGATCTGGAAATTCTCCATACCATGGACATCCCAGGAAAACAGAACAAGGCTAACATTCACTCCTACTCCTGTGGTCTGGGCAACCTCAGCTAAGTCATTTCTCTGAGTCTCCCTTTACTCATCCACAGAAAGTGGGACTTGTGCCAGATAATCTCTAAAAAGCCTTCAATCGCCAAGCCCATAACCCTAAATATTTCTCTCTGTTACCCAGAGCCAACATGTGGCATCCTCATTCACTGGGTGGCAGCACAACCTAACTGTATCCGATTTAAATTTAATTAAAAAAAAAAAAACACAACTAAGCTTCAAAGGCTAATTTTGTAACTTTCAACCTGCTGGAAACAATGTTAAGCATCTGTTTTGACGAGAATCATAAATGAAGAGGTAAAAGGAAGCTTCCAGGTCATTTAGTCCAACTCTCTTTTTGCAGATTTAGGGCCTAAGGTCCTGTAGGTCTTTGAAAGGAGGGCCTAGATGAAGCTCACTCAGCTACTACTAAAAAATAAGGAGGGAATTCAAGTCCAGGTCCTTGGACTCCAAATCTGACACACTTTCCACCAATGAAAGAATCATCATATATCCATACTACCACCCCAATGTTCAAGAGAATTGGAATGCAATGAATTCTAACCACTAGACTGAATATGTCTGATGACTCTTTAGTTATCAAGAATTTAACATGCACAAATAAAAACAAATTTCTTTAGAATATCACACATGATTGAATTGGCAAAAACTAAAGTATCATATAAGACAAATGATGGCAACAACAACAACGATGAGGAAGAAGATGTGGATGAGGATAGTGAAGATGAATGGTTACTGAATACACAACAGAAGCTCTAATGGTTACTGGCCTATTATTTTTAAGGGGAAGAAAACCCACTATAATTATAAAGTTAAATAAACTGACACAATTTTAGAGAAAGGGCTAATAATTATTCCTTAAAATTATAGACATGCACTTTCAAAATCCCATCATTTCCATTTTGACATAAGAAAAAGTTCTTCATAAAATGCAGAAATAACTAGCATCTCATTTTGGAACTCAATTTTTTTTCCTTTTTTCAGGTGGAAGAAGTCCTATCTAAAGTTAGTTTAGGATAATTTGCTTAAAACAATACACAATATCACACAATTAGATATAAATAAAAGTACAACTAAGTTCAATAGAAGTGTTAATTAAATGGGTTTTAACTGGTAGAATGTTGAACTACAGAATTAAATTTACTTGGGATGGGGAGAAATGGTTGATAGACATCTGTGTCACAGCCAAATCTACTTCACCAATGGTTAGTCTTGATAAATCCTGAGAAAATTGAAGAAAAATATGAGCTAGAGACAATAGGTAGCCTACTAGGGACTATTTATAAAGGTTTTAAGGAATATTAACTATATAGAGAGAGATTCAAATACTCTGTATTACCTCAAATAAAGTTTTAAAGTATTTGTCATAAAAATCAGTTCAGGGGGCAGTTGGATGGCTCGGTGGATTGAGAGCCAAGCCTAGAGACAGGAGGTTCTAAGTTCAAATCTGGCCTCAGACACGTCCTAACTGTGTGACCCTGGGCAAGTCATTTGACCCCCAATGCCTAGCCCTTACCACTCTTCTGCTGTGGAGCCAATACACAGTACTGACTCCAAGACAGAAGGTAAGGGTTTTTAAAAAATCAGTTCAAAAAATGAAAAACAAAAACAAAAACATTATGTCATGGAACCTATAAATTAGATTAGAATAGGTATTAAAGACCATCTAAGTTCAGTAACCATATTTTGAGGGCATCTTTGTAGCAGGTAGATAAAGCTCTGGGCCTGGAGTCATGAAGACCTGAATGGAAATTCAGCCTCAAAAACTGATTAGCTATGTGATCCCAGACAGATCACTTACATTCTGTTTGCATTTTTCCAACTGAAAAAAAGGGGGACAAGATGAGACAGTACTTGTAAAGCGTTAGAGCAAACAGTAGGTGCTTGTTACTAAATTCTTCCTTCTTTCCTTATTTTATAATAATGTAAGTAAGACCCAAAGAGAGTCAGTATTTTGCCCCTGGCCACACAAGTATCAGTTAAAGACCTGGGATGTTTTGAGTCTCAATTTAGTTCCACTGGAACCAGAGAGAATGGTGATCCCATGATTTAAAGATTAAATTGGATTAGAATAAATTTGAAGTCTTATTTTTGGGCTAAGAAAATCAGCATCTTTAGTCCCTACTAGGGGAAGCATGCCAAGAGTGTAGTCCATCTGAAAGAGTCCTGGGACTGTGATTAGATCACAAGCACACTATATGTCAGAGTGAGACATGACAGCCAAGAACGTTAATGAGCTCATGGGTTACATTAAAAGAAGCAAAACGTTCTGAAGGATTTATGGAAAAGAACGCTACCCACATTCAGAGGAAGAACTACAGGAGAGGAAACAGGAGATAAACAACTGCTTGAACACATGGGTTGAGGCGGATATGATTGGGGATATAGACTCGAAATGATCACACCAAAGCAACTATCAATAATATGTAAATAAGTCTTGATCGGTGACACATGTTAAAACCAGTGGAAATGCACATCAGCCATGGGGGGGAAGAACATGAATTATGTAACCATGTTAACTTTTCTAAAAAATAAATATTAATAAATGAGAGAGAGAGAGAGAGAGAGAGAGAGAGAGAGAGAGAGAGAGAGAGAGAGCGAGAGAGCGCAAAACGTCCAAGAATACAAACGGACTAGTCTCACTGCCCTGGTCAGACCACATGCAGAAAATTCCATGTTCACTTCTGAGAGCCACAGAAGGAAAGCACTAAACTGGAGATGTCTAGAGTAAGGCTTGTCAGTCATGCCATATAAAGATTTGCTGAAGGAAATGGAGCTGTTTAACTGAAGAAAAATCTTAGAGGGTATGTGATGGCTGTTTTCACATATCTGAAAAGCTATCAGGTGAAAGGGAATAGTTGGGATATTCTTGGCCCCAGAGGACAAAAGTATGAGTAGTAAAAGTAGCAGCACAGGGGCAAATTGAGGCTAGATGTTAGGAAGAACTAGCAATTCATTAGAGCTTTCCAAAAGTAGAATAGAGTGAGGGGACCAAACCATTCCCATAAACCTTCAATAATCCACCTCAAACAAATTCATATCTTTAAAACTGAATCTAAATTTTATAAATCTGGTCTTTTTCCTTGGAATCTGGAGGAAGTTAAAGGATACATTTTTAGACACAGCTAATGTAGTGTAAGTGATAAAATTAATGGTTTGGCTACATATATGAAAATTATAACTTTTATTTATATAAGAGGTAGAAAGAGTGAAAGTACAAAAGGGTAGAAAAGACATTAACCTATCTAACTAAATATTGTTCCAATGCTTGGCTCAGCCAGGGCTTGTTAACCTTCAATCAGAATTAAACTATCTCCAGAAGACAGGAAGGGAAAACCAGCTATCCACTCACCCAAGACAATGACTGGAGCTAAAGGTGACTCCTGAGGCCTTTTTTCTTTGAGCCAATCTTCCTGAAGGCAACTTCCTTGTTGGAGTGACTCTCTTCTTGGAGTTCACTCTCTCCTAGACTCTCTTCACTAGAGTCCCTACTTTTATGGTGGTTTCCTGTCCCTGCCCCTTTTCATGGGGGCCAATCACAGTTTTCAAATTGTCTGAGCTGTCACCTTTGGATTCACATTTTCTGAGTGTGTGGACTCTTCTTCTTACCTAGCATCAAGTAAGGTAAGAACTCACTAAGTGGTTTTCAAGCTTCTCCCACCTAGTCAAGCTTGTGTTGATTCAAAGTTATTGCCAACCAAAGAGAACAAAGGATTCCCTTTTACAGTAGGAATTGATTTTTACTTGACTATGCATATCTTTTTTAAGGGTTTTGTTTGTCTTTGCTTTCCCTATCGTAACACACACACAAGCAAGAAACATTCATTAAGTGCTTACGAGGTGCCAGGCATAGTGCTAAATGGTGAGGGACACAAATACAAATAAAAATATAGTCCATGCCCTGAAGAAGCTTCCATCTAATTGAGGAAGAAAGCAGCATTTAAACAAGCTGGGGAAGGAGAAGACAGGAATATAGAGAAATGATGAAACCCTTATTCTGATAAATAATAGATGTATGTACATCTTTAGCAGGGCATATGACTTTTCTAAGCCTCTGTTTTCACATTTATAAAACTGATACCTCTAACACTGTATAAACCTCTCAACTCTCCTAAGAGATCTCTAAGGTTAAGAGGTTTAATTGCACCCTGATTAGAAAATCAGCCTTGGAGGCAGGAGCTGTGTTCAAATCATGTCCTGATCTGGGGGCAGCTGGGTAGCTCAGTGGATTGAGAGCCAGGCCTAGAGACAGGAGGTCCTACGTTCAAATCCGACCTCAGACACTTCCCAGCTGTGTGACCCTGGGCAAGTCACTTGACCCCCATTGCCTACCCTTACCAATCTTCTACCTATAAGTCAATACACAGAAGTTAAAGGTTTAAAATTAAAAAAAAATCATGCCCTGATAAACTCAAGCTTCATGATCCTCTCAAAGGTCCAAATAACCTTCTGAGGCTCTAAAGTCACTCTTTCTAGAGACTGAGCTTTATTCCACTTGGAGAAATCTCTGCACCATGAGCTCTCAACACTGATGAAATCAAAGGGGAGAGGGGGGAGACATGAAAGAAAAGGCTCCACACAAATGTAGGCAACACAGTAAAGAGGTGGCCAGGGAATAAAGTGTGTAATGACTGAAACCAAGCCTATATGTGGTCTGAAAAACTTTGAAAATTGTTGTTTTAAGAATGTGGCCTAGGCCACTCAGAGGTTAGTGACTTTAAGTCATATAGCCAGTAGCTAACAAGAGACAAAACTTGAATCTCTAGCCACCCCTGAAAGAACTAGTGTGCCAAATATAATTATGTTTATATATTAAAAAATTGTATTTGTAGAAAGACTAGGTTTTTTTAACCGTATCATTGAAATTAGTTTTCATAAATCATAGAAATTATTTTGAATATAGAAAAATTCAGATGTCTACTACAATTCACCTAGTTTTAGGTTATTTTTGAAAGTTTTATTAGTTCATAGTAATTCATAAAGTAAAAAATCCTGGCATAATTCATGCAAATTAACTTTCAACTAATTTGCATTTACTTTACACAGTTAAATCACTTTATATGAATGAGAAGAGAATTTCCTCAAGCAAAAATATCAACTATGAGAGATGCTGTCTAAACTCATCCAATAAATAGCTAAATAAATAAATAAATAAATAAGTAAATGCTGCTGATTAGATTTCTTCATTTTCCCCTCAAGCAGCATTTTAAGAAATACAATCTTTTAATGATTATTTAATTTTCATGTAACTAGAATCTAAATCCTTTACATATCACACAGCAGGCTCACTATAAATGATCTCATTTTTCATAGAAAAAAACTAATTACATGGTTCAATAAGTTGCCTGTGGTAAAACAATGATTTTATTTACATTCAAAAGGTGGACCTTAGCTTGGTCTCAACACTCTAGCTAATTCCAAGCATATTTAGTTTTAGAGTTCTCTCTAATTTATTAGTAGTACTTCTTTCCTAACTACAGAAAAAAAAATTTCTCAGCATTATGATCCTGCCAATGTTTTATCATTCATTACTTATCAAATTCTTAATATACATTTGACTTTCTTTGGAGCACATAATTACCTATTAAACCTAATCTTATTTCAGTAACTGTACATTAGAATCTTTTAGAAAACAGACCATGGAAATTGCCACTATTTTACAAAGTAAGCAAATTCATTTTTTCATAAATCAGAACAGTAAAATAAAGCAAGGGACACCATAATTATCAGATACATCAGAAAACATATCAAGTCCTAAATAATGTAAGACATAAATTTTTAAAACCTTTTTACTACATCAAAGCAGACTTTTCAAAAGTACAACATTTGTTTCATTGTTTTTCTTTTTAAATTGCCTTGGGTGCCATGTTTTAGTGACAACATTTCTTACTATGTTGATTTACAAAGGTATTCTTAATCTGCTCAAGGAACAGCAAACATGGAAGTGCATTTTAACCACAATATAAATTCTGATTCATCACAAAACAATAAACTCTATAGTACAAAATAAATGTGGATGCATGAAACACTACAGATAGGTGATGCATAGGACTACACGATTTACATGTAATTTTTAAAGATTTTCTAACATACTTCTCCGTTTGAGGCGTATTAAAGAGACCCATACAATGAAGAAAAAACATTACTCCTACTTCCAGTTTAACCAGAGGGATTCATGTTGATGAATTGACCTCTAGTAATAAAAAATAAAAACCTAATGGAAAGAAAAGCTGTTAAGTAAATTTCCTCTTTTAAAAGAAATGAAAATAAAATAAATGACATCTTGCCCATAGTTCTACTCCTGTCAATTTTATGGGTAAAAAGGTTGTCGCTTTCTAAGGAAGCAATTTTTTAAATCCCAAATGAGAATAAGGCCTCATTCAGTAAGCCTAATGGAATGGATTTATTTCATTAAGTCAAAGGAAATTACAAGATTCCAACTAATATATGACAGCATATACAAGTCATGGTGCCATTTACCTAAACATATACTGTATGCATTAGCTATAGGTTCAGATCACCCACATTTTCTTCTTACTGCTAAATGGAAGAATTTGGGCCAATGCTTTGGTTTTTTTTCTTTAGGATTTTAATAATGCAAATTTTCCTCCTCCAAATTCTCCATTTTGTTCTGTCTATTGCGCTTGTCTTTAAATCCCTTTAATGCTTGAAAAATGTGTTCTCAGGTCTTCTGAAACTGATTCATGAAGCAGATGGTTCAGGCTATATTTTTTTAATGGGCTTGAAATAATTCTTTCTTGCCAAAATGTAATGTTATCCAAACAAAGACTATTCTAAACTCATGCCTAGGCAATGGGGCATACTGTACCACCACCACTACTAAGCACACCCACGCATGTACACACATATACACACACACACACACACACGCACCCCATCTTTTCTCTTCTTCCAGGTGACTTTACACTACCAGCATAGTTGTCTCATGTTTCTATTTTACACAGACACCCATCAGAGCTGAAGATAGTTTCAATACTTCTCCAACATAATAGTTTTTATAATAGTTTTATAGGAAGGGGTCACAGCTATCAATGTTTTAAGAACATCAGGAGAAAAATATCAGCCAAAAGGGCTCTGAATTCATCATAATCTAATGATTAACTAACTGCCCAGAAATTGGCTGCAAAAAAAGGTTAAGAATTGTTCCTACATTGGTCTATTTCTTAAATTGAGTGGGATGCCTGTGCTACCTATACAGCCATCTATAAAATCTTCTTGGAACACCTGAGCTTCCCAGGCTGCTTGTATGCCAGTGCTTATATGAAGTAGATCTAGGCCCCTCAGATGAACAGTGAACAGGACCCAAGATTCACCAAGGAGGCAAGAATGGTCTCAATCACATTTGAGAAAACACTTGTGGCATTCAATGATCCCAAGCTGCTTCCTAACACAGAACCTTTGTAACACCAACATTCTCCTTTGCGTGCTATGTGATTTCAAATCATGAAACACTATGATCTCAGCAGAATCCAAACTTTGGAAAATCCTAAGCAATGACAAGTAGAAGCAGGCTGTGGCACATTATCAACAATGAATGGTACTCAAGAAGTGACATAAAAAAACATCCTCAGGAAAATGTATAATTGGGAAAAGCAAATCTGCTCATCAGAGAAACTAGCGGTTCATTTCTTTGACAACATTTATTAAGCACCAATCAACCAGCAAGTAGTTAACAAATCAGATCACATGAAATGAGATTTATAGAGCACTTAGCACAGTGCCTAGAACACATAGTAGGCGCCAAATAAATGCTTCTTGGCTTCCCCTTCCCATTCATCAGGCACTATGCATACAAAGACAGAAAAGAAACAATCCATGTGTTTGAACCGTTTTATTGGGGGAAAGAACACATATGTAATAGGTGGTTTTCTAAGGCAATGAGGCCTCAGAGGTCCTCACTGAGTATACTGACTATTTGAGTGTGACACCACTGGTCTGGAAGCCTGGAGGCTCACCCAGGCAGCCTATATCAGTGGCAGGCAGGATTTCAACCCAAGGTCTCCCAGACTCTAAAATCAGCTCTCTATTTACTATGCTATATTTCCTCAAGTCATTATTAAATTTATATGTATTATCTTTACCCAATTTAAAATTCCAACCTCCTCAATTTAGAAACAAGTGAAATAAATACATCAGAGTCAACATCATTCCTAAATATTATTTCTAAAAATCCCAATCATTTCTTATTTTTGTAAGTAAACAAGTCACATTATCTACTAAATGTCCTACAACTCTACCAATGAACAGTAAATTCCCTCTTAAAAAACATTTTGTCTCATAAAACAGAACTTCATTCCATATTTTTCCTCATAAAATGATGCCTTATAGTGCTAGAAAATGAAGACCAAATAGAAACAAAAATAGAAAAGAATGGATATCAGATGTGAAAACAAAACCTAAAGTGAAGGAAGAATTAAGATGAAAACTATAAAGGCACAGAAAGAAATTAAAAGATGCTACAGTCCTATGAAATTTTAATAAAATGTATTTCTTTTTTTTAAAAAACCTTACTTTCTTTCTTAGAATTAATGCTAAGCATCTGTTCTGAGGTTAAGGGCTAGGCAATTGGGTTAAGTAACTTGCCCAAGGTCACCCAACGAGGAAATGTCTGAGGTGAAATATGAACCCAAGACCTCTCATCTTTACACCTGGCTCAATATCCACTGAGCCACCTAGGGTGCCCCATAAAAGGTATTTCTAAAAGAATCTCAGAATTTGAGGATTGAGAGGTATCTTAGCAGGCATCTATTTGAACCCACACACAAAAAGAATCAGGACTGTAGTGCTTGTCAGAAGTATTCACTGAGCCTCTGGGAACTCCTTTCAACTAAAATGTAAATCTCGCTAGTACCTAGAAATAGGCACTGCCTTAAAATTTAACATCTGGTATAACTTTGATAAAGTAGGTCTCAAAATCGAAATTTTTAATTAATTCACTTCTGCCTAAATAAAACAGTCTTTATACTATAAGGGCAAGAGTCCTGAGATTTTACTAGTTACACTTGCAAATAAGTAATTTGGTATGAATCAAATTTGGGGTGATTTTAAAGATGCTCATAAGTCATAATGTAAGAAAAAAAAGGTGATAAAGGGGGTGGAGGAAATGAGAAGAGAAAGGGACAAGGAAGAAGGAGAGGAGGGATAGAAAGAAAAAGTGAAGAAAGGGAGAGAGAAGGAAAAGAAAAGGAAGAATAACAGTGAAAGAGGGGAAGAGAAAGAAGAAAAGAGAGGAGGGAAGAGAAGGAAGAGGAAAGAGGAGGAAGAAAGAGTGACAGAACAAAATAAATGGAGTAGACAAGTGGACTGTAGGGAACACACAAGTTAATCTACTAAAGATTACTGCCCTCTGGCTGTTTTTGATGGACATATTCTGTGGGGGGAAAGTGATATAAAAGAAAGGTCAGGAAAGTCAGAATTAAAAAACATCCAAGAGATATTATCTAGGAGGCGTTTAAAACCAGTGTAGAAAAATAAGAATAGGTGATCAAAAAAGAAAAAAAATTAGTATTCTACCATCTCTGGAAAAGTAACTAGATAAATTAAAATTTTAGCAATACAATGTTTAAAATAAAAGCTAATCCTTCTAGTTATAAGAGCTAAATAAACGCATATTTAATCTCATGTTAGAATGATAGTCATAACAATAAAGATTGCTAGCATTTACATAGTGCTTAAAGGTTTGTATAGTTTTATAAATATTATCTCACTTTCTCCTCATATATTATCCTTATTTTACAGACGAGGAAACTGAGGCAGAAGGGTTAAATGACTTGACCAGGATTAAACAGCTAGGGCCTAGTTATAAATTGGTTTACTTGTAGAGTGTGACTTAAAACACCTTAGAGGGGGCAGCTAGGTAGCTCAGTGGATTGAAAGCCAGGCCTAGAGATGGGAGGTCCTGGGTTCAAACCTGACCTCAGACATTTCCCAACGGTGTGACCCTGGGCAAGTCACTTGACCTCCATTGCCTACCCTTACCACTCTTCTGCCTTGGAGCCAATACACAGTATTGACTCCAAGACAGAAGGTAAGGGTTTTTAAAAAATTTAAATTTTAATTTAAAATTTTAAAAATAAAACACCTTAGAGTCTCAGGGGAAAGATCTGAATTAATGTCATTAAGAAAAAAATCGTAACAATAGAAAAGAAGAAATCCTCCTTGCGCAGAAGACAGTAAGCTAAATGAAAGTTATTTGGAAAAAGAACCAGGTTCAAAACCAAAGTGAAATCCTCCTTTCCTCACTCTCTCACAGCCCCTATCCAAATAATTGACAAGTTCTGCTATTTCTCCTTGAATGACATCTCACATATATATTCCTCTTCTTTCATGACAGCCACCAACCCCCTTGGTGCAGGCTTTCCTCACCTCATGCTATTGCAATAACCCACTGGTTGTTCTCCTTGAATTCTCCACTCTCAAGTCAGCTATCAAAGTGATTGTCCAAAAGCATAAGTCTCCTGACCAAGTCATCACCTCCCTCCCCCATAAAATAAACTCAAGCAGCTCCTTATTACCTCTGAGATCAAATATACAAAGCCTCTATCTGGCTTTTAAAGTCCTTCGTAACCTTAGCTTTGGAGAGAGGGGATCTGGATTCAAATCCCCTCCCATATTTACTACTTGTGTGGCCTTAGGCAGGTCAGTTAACCTCCATGGTTTTCAGTTTCCTCCTCTAAAGGCCCCTCAAGTCCCTTCCAGCTCTGAATCTTTGATCCTATGAACAGAAAAAATTCTTATAGATTTGAAGAACTCTTTTTAAAAAAAAAAAAAAAAAGTCCTTCATAAATTGGTCCCTTCTTACCTTGACTTTCCTCTACAGGATCTAATATCCAGTGGCACTGGCCTTCTTGCTATCCCTCACCCAAGACAATCCATCTCTTCAAAACTGGCCATTTTCACTGACTGCCCCACTTGTCTGGAACTCTTTCTTCTTCCCCATTTCTACCTCCTGGCCTCCCTGCCTACTTTCATGTCTCAGCTAAAGTTATAGCTTCTGCAAAAAGACTTTCCGAGTTATTAATCTTAGTTCCTTCCTTTTGGGACTAGTCCCCAATTTGTCCTGTCTATAAATTTGTACCTACTTGTTTATTGAGGTGCAACTTTTGTCTTTCTTTGCATCCCCATTGTTTAGCACAGTGCCTGGCACTTAGAAGATGCTCACTGAGTGATTGACATCTTGATTAAAGAAATCAAAAGTCCACACGCATGAAATAAAAAGTAAAACATTTCCATTAAACTAGTAGTAACTCACAAATTGATGAAAAAAGCAACATAGGCTAATTGGAAGTATACATTAATTTTGTCATAGCAAGATAACAAAAGTCCTGTTCATTTTTGTGTCTGTGACAAGAGCCAACATGCTGAAGTTATACAAAAGTAAAAGAGAAAAAGCATATTTTAAAAGATCACTTTCATGATTTATTTTATTTTATTTTATTTTATACACTTAAAATAATACCATAGTCAAAGACCCTCTGAAATTGCTGAGGACTTCATTTTATTCTTATTGCCCTGTTAAATTGTAATTTAATGCCTATGAGAGAATGGCTTCAATTTTGTAAGAATCTTTTTTTTTTTAAAGAATAATTTTTTCCCAATCAGAACCCTGAGAATGATAACTTCCTACACTAAGACAGAACAGAACTTTTCAAAAGCTTATAGAGTTCCAGAGTTATATTGAACAATTTAAAAGTTAACTGACTTACCCAGGGTCACAAAATGAATATATATCAGAGACCAAAATGAATCCGGATCCTTGATTCCCAACCTGGTCATTTATCCACTCTTATCTCTCAAAAGGTAAAAATTCAAAATCTATTAAAAATTTCCAATAAATCAAAACTATCACCAACAAGATGAAGTAAATTTCCTTCATTTTGTCTGGCCATTCATTCATAACCACTAATACTTGAAATAGGATATTTGAATCATAAACAAATAACATACCTTTGAAATATGAACAAAATAATATAGTCATCAGTGGCCTTTGTGAAAAATGGCACAAATTAATTAATTTTTAATGCACAAAATGATCATTAAAAGCAAAACACTTACTGTGTAACTCATGATGTATCACATCAACTAAATTGGGTTCATCTCCCCACCAAAATATCCATAACTCTTTGCAATCTGGTTTGACATCCCGGCGCCATACACACAGCAGGTTGGCTTGCAGGCAGCGAATGAAGCTTAACAGGATTGGATCATCCTGGGCAGGGGCTGAAATGATGGGCCCACAGTCCCCATGCCCTCCAAAATTGTACCTACGCCATTTTATTCCTGTGAGTTCAGCCTAAAAAAAAGAAAGAAACATTCAATTATTTTCCAATTGCCTTAAAAAAAAAAAAAACCACACTGTAACAGTCCCTTTTTACTCAAAAGGCTTAAATGTAATACTAAAAAAAAGTAATACTAAAGTAGATAAGTATATATCCCAAAGCATCACACCGCAGGGGAAGAATGAATATTTATATATTTATATGTATGCACATATACATATATATGCATACATACATATATATAGTTATATACACATGTGTGTATGTGTATTTGTGTATATAATGTGTATATCTTCATTTTCAGAAAAGAGATAAATGGTTTTCTTCTATAGGAAGATTTAGAAATGACACAAATCTGAGTAAATTAGTTGATGATGTTCAAGTAAATCCACTTGTCTACATAATCATCATAATTTTGATTAACTACATAATGCTATTACTACTACACACTAAATATTAACTATAATAAGAACATACTAGAACCTAAAAACTCCCTTAAGTAAAAACATGATCTACTCACCAAAAAGAGAAATTTAGTAGCCAAATTGTCAAAAGCACTTAGAAATAGACTTCTTTATAAAATTGTAAAGAAAATAGAGAAAACATTTGTGCAGTAATGAACTGCAAATAAAAGTAGGAGCAAATTAAATCTAAGTCAAATCCATTTATATCTTTCATACCAAAAGAAAAACAAACTTAAGGAGACAAGCAACTTACAATTATTTTTCATCAGAAAAGGAAAAACTAGAAATTTTAAGCTTGCCTTTTAGGAAGTAACATTTAATTTTCCAAGATTTTTTGCTGCTTTTAATAACAATAAAGTTATTTTAGTTCAGAAGGGTGTTAACTGGTTAGTATTATACATAGCCAATGCTAAATCTTAAAAAACTGGAGAGAAAAGTGTTCAAGGAAAGTGAATGGAAAGAACTAAATCAGAAATTCAAGAGAACAAGGGTAAGTGCAACATAATCAAAGTTAGGTAGCACATGAGATTCATCTGAGTAAAAATTAATGTTGAATGGACTTTGCAACAAAAAGAATATAGAATATTAGTGCCAGAAATTAACTATATTGAAGATGTTTTAAAAAATGAAAAATAGTAACACTAAATTCAGCATCAACTAGGTCAATTTTGTAAGGAAATTTGTTACATGAATTTTTAGAACATTTTCATGTGTGACACACTGAAAACTCAAGATTTTACTTGAAACTCAAATTTACTTGAAAATCCATTTATTATTAATATTAGCTAACATTTATATAGTGCTTACTATGTGCCAGGCACTGGGCTAAATGCTTCATAGATTTTATCCCTTTTGATCATCAAAATAACCCTGTAAGTTCAGTGCTATTATTATCCATTCTTTACAATTGGGTAAACAAAGGCTAAGTGATTTGCTTACATGCTCACATGGCTAGTAAGGGTCTTCCAGGCAGGGCCTAGGCCCCTATGCACTGCTCTATCTACCACCTAGTCTCCTAATTTGCTGTTTTGTCCTCAGAGAATTCACTTAATTACAGCTTCAGTTGTCTCTGCAATGAGGGGCTGGTACACCTGATGCTTTTCAGCACTCCATAGAAGGAAAAGACTAAGGAGCAAATTTTTCAGGAGTGCTGTGATGCCATCGAATGGAATTACATTGGGTCTTCTCCCTTCTCCTTTGCCTCTTTTTAGGTGAAGGGTCTGGAGCAGTGTTGGCAAAACTTTTAGAGACATTAGACACTGAGTGCCCAAACTACAACCCTCATGCCAAATGCAAGCCTCCCTCCTTCCCCCAGACAGAGGAGGGAGGAGGCTCTCCCATTGGGCTTCTGGGCAGAGGGGTGGGTCATGTGAGAAATGTCCTCAGGTGTGCATGGGAGAGGAGAAAGGGAGCATTCCCCTCTGGCACACTCTGGCATCCATGTGATAGGTTGGTCAACACCTGGAGAAACTGACATTATGAATTTCCATAGGCCAAGACAGTAAATCTCTATATGTAAAGTACTATCATCATCATCATTATTGTTGTGGTGGTACAGCAAAGGAAGAATATAAATGAATTCAAATTTCAATTTTTAAACATGGGATTAATTTGAAGTAATCTGCTTTCTTTTATTTAAAGCCAAACTTATTATGTAGTTTCTTTTATCTTCAAGTTTGAAATTTTACAAAGAAATCATAATTAACTAAATTTAGAAATGAAATGTTTTGCTGTTTATCAAGTTAAAAAATTCTGCAAATCTTCCTGAGCCATTCATTACATATGAACCTGGTATCTGAACAAAACAATAAACAAATATAGAGAAATTTAACAGAAACATTTAAGTATTCCTTCCATTCAACAAATATTTACTGACCACCAATAACATGTCAAGCACTGGGGTGCTAGGGACACAACTGGAAAAAAAAAAAAAAAAAAAACTCTCTGCCTCAAGTAACTCAAAGTAGAAGGGGTAGGGAGTAAGGGGAGAACATGTCCAGAGATAAGTAGGAACAAAATAAATACTAAGTACTTTCTAGTAGAGGGAGGAAGGAAAAGCACCAACAATTGGGGAAATGCCCTCCCCTCTCCCCCCTCCCCCGGGGATATAAAAGGCCTTTAATAACATCTGAGCTATATTTTGAAGGAAGCTAGAGATTCTATCTATACCATTTATAGACCATTTATTTGAAGAGAGAAATTCTAGAAATGAATGAGTAACATGAAAAGGAATCCATTCAACCAACAAGTCAAGTCAACAGTATTTAAGTGCCTGCTATCAATTAATCAACATTTATTAAGCATCTACTGCTGCTAAAAATCATGCTAAGAACAGACCATACAAAAGATTTTTAAAAAAAAAATAAACTAGTCCCTGCCCTCAAATAATTTAAAAATCTAATGGAAGAGATAATATGCAAACAAATGCAGACAGAGCAAGCTATATAACTGATAAAAAAAAAAGTAGTAATAATTAACAGAAGGACAGTACTGGAGTTGTTAGGAAAGGCTTCTTTATATACAACAAGGTGAGTGGAGGAGGTCAGTATTCAGAGAAGAGGAAAGCTTTTCAGGCATGAAGTGGGAAGAAGAGGAATGGTGGGTTATGGCCAGAGAGAATAATCAGAGCCAGAGATGGAGAGTCTCGTTTACACCAGGGGGTTAGTTCACTGAATCAAAATGTACATGTTGGTGATATAAAATTATAGGAATATTAGAAAGGTAGTAGGGAGCTAAATTATGAGGGGCTTTGAACACTCAAACAGAAGAATTTGTATTTAGTTGGAGGCATAGGGAGTCACTGGAATTTATTTAGAGAAGTATAGTTTGAAATAGGTGGTTCCCCCTTTGTAAGAAAATCACTGTGGTGGCTGAATGGAGAATGAGCAGAGACCTGAGGCAGGCAAATGCCCCAGCAGGTGTAAGGTGGCAGTGTCAGAGGAGAGAAGGAGGTATATACAGAAGATGTAACAGAAATGAAATCAAGAGGCCTAAGCAACAACTTGGATAAGGAGAGCTAAGAGATAGCAAGAAGTCCGGGATGACTCCTAGGTTTTGAGCTTATGGAACTGAGAAGATGATGCTACTGGCACCCAGGAACACAAAGAAAGGAGGGAGCAGAGAAGTCTTAATGGAAAAGCCACTACCATGCACACAACTCTGAACAAACAAACTGGATGGAGATCCATTCAAGATAATCAAGTAAGGGAAGTCACTAGCTGGTCCAGGGAAAGGCTTCCTGAAGGTGAGATTTAAGCTAAGGCTTGAAGAGAGCAAGAAGCCAGGAACAGAATGGAGAATGCTCCAGGCCCGTGAAACAATCAGTGAAAATGCTTGGAGTCAAGAGAGCATTTGGTAAAAGAAACAGCATGGAGATCAGCATCACTGGGACACAGAGTATGGGGGAAGGAAGAGGAAGAAATAAATAGACTAGAAATAAGGAAATGAACGAGATTATAATCCTTCAGGAATGGGGAGATCACTTTCACAGCCAAATGGAGAATAGATTAGGGTGAGGAGAGATTTAAGACAGTGCATTTTTGATAGTTTCTTCCAATAAAAAGTGATGAGGATCTGTATCTGAATGGTGGCAGTATCACAGGAAAGAAAAGGAAATATAGTGATAGAGAGACATAGAAATGTAAGCCTGTGTATCTATATAGAGATGTTGCAATGAAAAACCAAAAAGACTTGGCAACAGATTGGATGGGAACCTTAAGTTGCCTGCTGTGACAGGGAAAATGATGGTACCCTACTCAGCAGCAAAAAAAGTTAGAAAGGGAGAGCTTTGGGGAAAGATAATTCAGGTTGGAAAATGATCAGTTTAGGATGTCTATGGGATTCCCAGATATCCAATGGACTGTGGAAGAGTTGAGAAAGGAGATTAGGGGAAAGGTCAAGACTGGATAAACAGATCTGAAAATCATCTATATAGAATGACCATTGAGTCCGGGGAAGGTGAATAGTATAGAGGGAGAAGAAAAGGAGACCTGAAACAAAGCCCTTGGACATATCTGCAGATTGTATTTTGTTTAATCCTACTGTTCTGGACAGTACAAAATAGGAGAATCACTGCCGCTTGACTATTAAATTTTCTCAGAAATCTTACAACAAGTAGACAACAAATTCTTCCCTTATCCCTCAGAAAATTATCTATTGCATTTATTGCAGAGTATGTCTGAGAGATATGTTCTCTCCAGAGTTACCTATGACCATAGATAAAGAAGTTTTATCCTCTTTGAACTCTTTGTATACCTCAATACTATTTATCACCCTCTTCTTGATGCCCTCTTTTCTCTAGTTTTTTGGGGGTTTTTTTGCAGCACTGTTTTCCCTAGTTCTTCTCTTTCCTACTTGTCTGACTACTACATCTTGTTGAAAGGGAATTTCTCTCTCCATTGTGTTGCCTTGCTTAATGTCACCTCTCAGTGACCTGAAGATCAAAGACCACTGAGATGTGCAGGTATAGACAGGTCCTCAGAGAAAGAAAGTTAAGAGAACCAAGTAACCAAGGAGACAGGAAACTGATCCCACAGGCTCTGCCCCCCCCCAACCCCCTGACAGTGACAAACAAATTAAGAAACTATGGTTGGTTCCTCGTGTGAGTTAGTGGGTGGAGAAAAGAGTTTATAAGGTCAGGCCTGTTCTGGGTCTTCTGCTAGAGCACAGAACCTGAAGGAACCCTTATCAGTGGTGAGCTTCAATCCAACATGGAGGCCAATAGAGTATGAGCTAAGTAACTCTCCACCCCTTTCCTACATTTCCCTCTCTTTACTATTACTAGTTTGATGCAATAAAGTTAACGCTACTAGCAGCCTCATAATTTGATTTTAATTATTATAATTTGTAACACCTGGAATTTTAACTAATAAATAAGGAGGCCATTTCTCTGAAAGAGAAAGAAGAGTGACTAGGGGACAGCTAGATAGCACAGTGGATAGAGTGCTAGGCCCAGAAATGGGAGGTCCTGGGTTCAAATTTGACCTTAGATACTTCCTAGCTGTGTGACCCTGGGCAAGTCACTTAATCCCCACTGCCTAGCCCTTACTGCTCTTCTGCCTTGGAGCCAATACACAGTATTGATTCTAAGATAAAAGCTTAGGGTTCAAAAAAGTGATAATAATCCCAAAATGGGTGCTGTTATTATCATCCTCATTTTATAGATGAATAAGTGAGGCAGATTGAGGCTAAAAAACTTGCCCAGAGTCACAGAATAGTAGGTATGAGGAGACATCTGAATGCAAGACTTTTCTGACTCTAGACCATCACTGAAGTACCAGTTACCTGTAAGTCCATATGATACATAAAAACATGAGTCAGAATTTTTGTTCCCAGGCTTGCCAGTAACTCATTGTAGACTAGGTGGCCTCTACAGTATTTTCCTGTTCTAAATCACTGGTGCTGACCTATGGCCCATAGACAATTCCATGAACTTCTCTTAGTCTCAAATTCTTCACCTTTCATATGACAGAGGCTGAAAGAACTTGACCATCTCTATGTAAATAGCTCTACTCCCCAGATCTTTCCTTTATTACTTTGGTCTTAGCCAGCAGCACAGAATCCCAGCCAACCCTCTGGCAATCAAGTTCTGGCAGGATGGGATCTGTATGGTCCTGCTGCACTCCTGCACAAAACTCCAATAAACCCATGCACTTTTCCAGGTATACCTGCCAAACACAGATCCAGAGTAACAAATACTGCATCTTCCCTGACTAATGCAGAATGCCAAAATATAAACATATCCCCAAGGCCCACACTCACTCTTATAGACACTTTCTCTTGGGAAACCCCAAAAGAAAATGTCTGGTTCTTTAATAAGGGACAATATCCGAATCCTGACTCTTCACATTTCTTCATTCTTTATGCATCTTTAACAGAGGCCCAAAAGTGTTTTGATTAGAACTGATATATTGAACGTGCTAATGCAGAGTTCTAAACACTGAACACTTAAATCAACCAGGTTCACCTAGTAAACTAGAAAGAGGCAGTTAAAAAAAATCCAGGAGCCTCACTGGGTGGGGCAGATGACATCACTGCATTGTTCCAAAGCTTAGGATGGCTGGCCACTGATAAACAAATAAAAGCCAAGCTCCTAAGCAGCATTCGAAGTTCACCATAAAATATCTTAAGTTTTCAGACTTCTCTCCTAATAGTCCTCTATATAAAATTTAATTTGCATAATAGTCACTTCAACACAAGTCATATCCTACCAATTAAACTGTAAACTCCTTCAGAAAAGCAACTATGAAAAACTGATCTATATAATCCCAGATAGAAATCTAGGGCTGTTTGCTAAGTTAGCCATCTACTAGCAAATAAAAAATGAATCACAGTTCTTGTTTGGTTTCTAGAGCTGGAGCTCAAGTGGGTGTTCTGCCCTTCTCTTTGGCCTGGAACTAGACCTGGAGGAGCTCTGGTTGGGACCTTGGACTTGGTGAGACTGTTCTTAAATCTCTCCCTTAGAACCACATGTGGTGAGTGAAAAAAGCTAACTCTCTTAGCTTCTCTGGTGGTATTAACCTTCAGAGGCGCCCTTAATTGGGAAGAAGTCCTCGTGGTTAAAACCCTTGTTAACTGAATTTTAGGCTCTCAATCTGGAACCTCTGGAGCCCTGCCAGAGTAAAGCCAGGAATTGAGCACATAGTCTAGCTTGTTAAGCTAGATCTCTTACTCTACCCTCTTCTCATGTCTCTACTTTCACTCTCTCCTATATTTAATAAATAAATTACTAAAATCATTTTAGAATTTATATTTATTCAATTCTGTGGCAACCACCCCTTTAAATATTTAATCCAACCAAAACCCTAATTTTTCCCTCTTAGAGTGTCCCAACTTTGCCACATCTCCAACATTTATTATTTCCCTTTCCTGTCAAATTGGCCACTTTACTAGGAATAAGGTGGTACCTAAGAGTGGTTTTGATCTCACAGTTTCTTTTTTTTTTTAAACCCATACCTTCCATCTTAGAATCAATAACGTATATTGGTTCCAAGGCAGAAAAGTGGTAAAGGCTAGGTAATGGGGGTTAAGTGACTTGCCCAGGGTGACACAACTAGGAAGTGTCTGAGGCCAGATTGAACCTAAGACCTCTCATCTCTAGGCCCGGCTCTTAATCCACTGAGCCATCCAGTCGTTCCCCCCCCCCTTAGTTTATTCTTAAAGTATTAAATCTATAGCTGTGTTCTATTGGTTCTACTCATTTTGCTGTTCATTATCCTGTGTAGTTCTTTCCTATTTTTATTAAAATTAATTTCTTCCTTGAAAAAATAAAAGTAAAATAAAAAATGAATCAGAAAAAGGTAAATATTACTACAAAGTGTACTCCCCTTTCTTTAGTGTAACCTCAAATAAATATGATTAACAAGTCAAAAAAATACTATGAAAGCAGACAATATTTTAAGTGATTTATTTTTATAATTTTTCAGTTACATCAGAAAATAGATAATGATTTGGTTACTGTCTTTAACAAAATCGATTTTAAAAAAGGTTGTGATGTAATTGGGAGGGGAATGATGAATTTGAAGTTATTAATGAACTGGGGAAGTAGAACAGGAGGAGAGAATTTAACCTTTCTAGGGCTTGGGTTCCTTACTTAAAAAAAAAAAAAATCAACTGGTTGACTTAGATGATCCCAAAAGTCCCTTCCAAAATTAAATCTTATCCTATTAGAACAACTTCAGCCACCAATATATAATTTGTTTTATTTTCATCAAATGAACAGGAATGGTGGGAAATATATAGTAAGAATGGGTCTGAAAGAAAGAATAACAAGAAGCTTAAGACTTATATAATACCCAGAAGCTTAAAACCTTTATTTCATAAATACTTTATTCTAGAAAAGAACCAAAGGCCACAAGATATAGAAGGTAGTAAATAAAACACTACCAAAAATGAAATTGATATTTTAATAGATAAGAAAAGATTCATTATTGATACGGTAACATCTTGCTTGAATCAGTTATCTGAATCAGTCAGACCACTGACTTGAGAAATGATCAGAATCAGTAGTATATATGTATGAATGTCTATACACACATACATACTTATATATATACAAGTATATGTGGCATGTAATTGTAAAAACTCAACCTTGTAGTATTTGAACAAGTAATTGATAATGAAAAATGAGTAAGGAACAAGGAAAATGACAGGCATCGATTTTAAGAATTTATACACTGGTTTAACCAATGAAGATTAGCTACTCTAACAAGAACAACAACAACAGTAACAAATAAAACAAACCCTGAAAAGCAACTTAGTCAAAAAAAATCTTGGTTTATTTGTCAAACTGGATCAAGTACACATGAAATGATATCTGTGCTGGAAGCTGCATAATTATGGGAATAAAAAGTGAATTCAAAAGATAACTGCAGAAGGAAAAGACATCAAAGACATGGCGATAATCTCACACCCTCGTAATATTTAAAAAAGGCAGCTGAGAACATCAAAAACTATAGTTCCATATGCCTATCTTCTCATTCATATAAAATCTTCATGAGATTCATCAGGATATACATTGAAGGCATGCTCAATTGAGGCAATAAGGATCAGACAGGTTTTTGCAAGTGATATTTTACAATGGGCTACATTCTCTATTTTCTAGCATTTGATGGAAGAGCAAAAGATCACCTGGGCTTATTATTTGTCAAATATAAAAAAGTTTTCATTTTGGCAAAACAAAATGCCACCTTAAAAGAATTCTTCTCACAAAACATCTCCTACCCATATATTAAAATCATTCAAGTTTCCTTGAAAGATATAACAGAAATAACCTTAACAACCACTATGATGTTAATCAGGCAAAGCATAAAATAGGATGATGAATGCTCACCAAAAGTATTCAAATATCACTGATATGAAGGAGATCTAGTATAAAGTCCAAATTTAAAAGGAATTTCCTATGGTGAGTGAAGTCTCCCAAACATTCCTATTTACTAGTGACAAGTCTCCCAAGCCTTTCAGATCCTCCTGGGAAAGAATAGGAATCACTCAAAAGAGTTTGGGCTGATCAAGCACACAGGAAAAATCAAGTGGATAAAGAATGTCTACTGCCCAAATTATAACAACATGTGGTTTGACAGACAACCTATAGAGTTTATAGATTAGCATATATAGTTAGGACACACAATGCAAATGGATGCATTGGCTCTATAATTAAAGAGGAGAGCAAATTGAATGGCCTTGAGAAATTGCCAAGTTTCTTTGGTGACCCCACACTCCTCCCAGAAACAAAGGTCCATGTTAAAATTTAAAACCAACATTCTAGCAGTATTGTTACGTTGCTGAGACATGAATTGGAGCAATCTCCAAACCTTAAATGAGATGACATATGAACAGTACTTCAAAATTTAAAAACACTATAAAAATGTTAGCAATTCTCATTATCTTACATTAGTGAGGTCAAAATCAAACAGAAATAGCCATACATAAGAATCCCTGTGGGTGCATATTTTCACTTAAAAATAGTGCATTGCCATTCTTTACATACACAGATCACATTTTTAACATCTGTCTTACACCAATAATAAATCAAAAACCAATATGTGACCTGAATATTAAAGATAATTTCATTAAAAATTTGGATTATAAGTAGATCAAGTACCTTTCACAGCTCTGGCTAGAAGGTAAGTTCTTAACAAAACATAGGATACATGTGAATCAAAAAAGATAAAATGAGGAATTTCAATTACATGAAATTAAAAGCCTTTTTTAAATGAACAAAATCAATGCAACTTGGATAACAAAAGAAATGACTGGTTGGAGAGAACAAAAAGCTTTGCATTAAATATCTCTAAGATATATAAGCAACTAATGGGAATATGTAAAATCCAAGACAATTCTGAAGGACTTATGGTAAAGAATGCTACCCACATTCAGAGGAAGAACTGAAGGAGAGGAAACACAGAAGAAAAGCAACTACTTGAACACATGGGTTGATGCGGACATGATTGGGGATGTAGACTCAAAACTACCACACCAGGGCAGCTGGGTATCTCAGTGGAGTGAGAGTCAGGCCTAGAGACAGGAGGTTCTAGGTTCAAACCCAGCCTCAGCCACTTCCCAGCTGTGTGACCCTGGGCAAGTCACTTGACCCCCATTGCCCACCCTTACCACTCTTCCACCTAAGAGACAATACACCGAAGTACAAGGGTTTAAAAAAAAAAAAAAAAAAAAACTACCACATCAATGCAACTATCCACAATTTGGAAATAGGTCTTGATCAATGACACATGTTAAAACCAGTAGAAATGCATATCGGCCATGGCAAGGGGGGAGGGGGGGGGAGAAGGGGAAAGTAAGAGCATAAATAATGTAACCATGTTAACTTTTCTAAAAAATAAATATTAATAAATGTTAAAAAAAAAAGCAGAAGCACACAGGTCACAAAAGGAAAAATTTTAACTTAACAATCATACAAAAAATTGTTACAAGTCACTAGAAATAAGGAAATGCAAATTAAAAGAACTCCAGGGTTTCATCTCCTATCCTGCAAATTGGCAAAAATGTCAAAAGATAGGCATATAATTGCATAACTGGTGGTGCTATCAAATGATCCAACCAATCTAGAAACAATCTGGCATTATGCAAAGAGAGTGACCAAAACACCCACTCTTTGACTCATAGATTTCACAACCAGCAATATCCCCTGACAAGGTCAATGACAAAAGGAAAGGCTCCATATATTTATAGCAGCAATTTTTGTACTAGCAAAGAAGTGAGACTAAAGCAGATGCCTATCATTTGGGAATAACTACAGTAAATGAAGGGTGGCACATTAATAAAATAAAATATGATGTTATAAGAAAGGAAGAATACAAAGGTATCAGAAGACTAACAGAACCATATCGATACAGAAAGTAGATCAAAGAAAATAATACACATAATGTCTACAACATAAATGTAAAAGAACATCAGCCCTACCTACCCTGAGGATCCTTCATGGTGTGAAAGGGAATTTAAACCCCTTTGTTTATTTTCTTCTTCTTCTTCTTTTTTTTTTTTAAAACCTCACCTTCCATCTTGGAGTCAATATTGTGTATTGGCTCCTAGGTGGAAGAGTGGTAAGGGTAAGCAATGGGGGTCAAGTGACTTGCACAGGGTCACACAGCTGGGAAGTATCTGAGGCCAGATTTGAACCTAGGACCTCCCATCTCTAGGCCTGGCTTTCAATCCATTGAGCTACCCAGCTGCCCCCTCCCTTTGTTTATTTTAACTGATAATCAGTCAAAAACTAGGAGTGCCCCTCCTTTCACACTTAACTTTTTGCTAAAAAAGGAAGTTCATGGGAAGTAGATCCCACAAGCACTGTTTGTCCCACCCCCTCCCATCTCCCCACCTCCACCCCTGCCATGCCAGGCAAATTAAGAAACTATGATTGGCTCCTGAGATGAGATAGACCAGCCTACAGTGAAAGGAAGGAGAAACCAGAGAGACAGGAAGTGATGTGGGAAAAGGGTTATAAAAGGAAAGATCGGAGTGCTGAACAGGCACTTCGGTGGCGCTGTACTCATTCTGGGTTAGAGGCACTTCTGAATTGGATTTGTTCTGGGTTGGAGCCTTCTGTGTTGGAGGGATTCTGCTGCGTGGTGTCTCTATATTGGATTTCATTCTGCATTGGAAATTCTGCCTTGGTGGCTCTTGCTGAAGAGATGACTCCTGGTTGGAGATTAGGACTTGAGGGAGCCTTTGTCAAAGCTGAGCTGGATTTCTTCCAATCAGTAATAATGTATTTAGCTAGGCAATATTCCCTATCTCCTTCCTACATTTCCCTCCCTTTACTATCTCTGCTTTTGCTATAATAAAGCTACTAAAGCTACTAACAGCCTCATGACTTAAGAGTTAATTTTTATAAACAGCAAACACAACAACTTTTTAGAACTCTTAATTTGATCAAAACCAATTTTAACTCTTACAATGGTGATCATAACAATTCTGCCCCTTCATTATCTGGATCCTTCTTCGGCAGCAGGACCAGTGCCCCTCTTACAATCAATCAATAAAATCCCCCAAACTCCTGCCTTGTTTGGGGCTGATCTTGTAATCAGGCCTTGGACATGTCTAATCCCCTTGATTAGGGACTGAGAAAAGTTAAGGTTACCCAGGCCCCATTTTTGTCCCTATGGCTAAGTCTTTGGTACCTCTTTTCATCTAAGGATGACATAACTCAATGACATCTCTTCTAATATTCAGACTGTTTTTATTTGCATGTATTGAAAAAACCTGCTTTCCTTACCCACTCCCCTCTTCCACAATTCTTTTGCTTCCTCAATGCCTCCTGAGAATACCCCTTAACATATCAAACCTCTGTAACTGTTAAGCAGTTCTTCTGACCCCCTCACTCCTACCCCGCCCCACCCCCTCATAAGCAGAGAAGTTGGGACAGGACAATCAATAATTAAAACTGAAAGCTACAAAATTAGAATGACCAAGACTGGCCAAAAAGACTAGCTGAGAACATTCCTACCTTCTTTGAAGAGGTAGGGGAATGTGAAAACACTGTATGTTCAGACTTCTTTGTTGTATTAGTTAGTTTTGCTGAATTTTTTATTTCCTCTTCTTTACCCCCTCTCTTTATAAGAAAAAACTGGGAGAGGGATACATAGTGAAGAATGTAGATAATGCAAAAAAAAAAAAAATGAGAGCAATAAAAATTTACTTTTTAAAAAAGAATTCTTGGAGCCACAGATGAGAGCTGGGTGGCAAACAACACCAAAGCAGCCCTGAACAGAGCTCAGCAAACCCTCACACCAACTTTATTAGTATTCCCTGACACCTCATGCAACCCATCTACTCAAAATATACATTTAAGTATGACATAACTACAATCTCCTCAGCTTGGCCTAGAAAGTCCTTTATAAGTTAGCTCCAGTTTATTTTTCTGTAAGTTCCTGGTGTATCTTATGCCCTCTTATGTTCAGGTCACACTGGCCTACATGCTACTCCCCAGACTTGGCCCTCCACCTCCCGCTTCTGTGTTTTGCAGAGATTGTCCCCATGTCTAGGGAGTGCTTCTCTTGCTCACCTCTCTGTGAAATCTCAGCTTCCTTAAAAACTCAGCCTAAGGGTCATCTCTGAGTGCTTCCTCCCTTTGTCTGTTTGCATATTCTGCCCTCTCAGTAAAATTCATTTGTGTCTGTGTCCCCAATACAAAATGTTTTCTATAAAATAGGCACTTTTTCTCAGCTGTACATGATACCTTCATAAAAAAATGACTGTGTTGGGGCAAAAACCTCACAACCAAATACAGAAAAAAGCAGAAATACTGAATGTATCCTTTTTCAGATCATCATGCAACAAAATTACATTTAATAAAGGATAGTGAAACCAAAGATTAAAAAGTTAAGTCAAGGGCAGCTACGGGGCTCAGTGGGTAGAGAGCCAGGCCTGGAGATAGGAGGTCCTGGGTTCAAAATTGGCCTCAGATACTTCCTGGGTGTGGGACTCTGAGCAAGTTATTTAACCCCAAAAACCTAGCCCTTCCTGCTTTTCTTCCTCAGAAACTATACTTAGTATCAATTTTAAGAAAGTAAGAGGTTTGTTTTTCTTTAAACTAATTGGAAACTAAATAATCTAAGCAGAAAGAATAAGTAGGTCAAAGACAAATCATAGAAACAATCAATAATTTCATTAAAGAGAATGTCAACAATGAGACAACAATCCATAATTTGTAGGATGCAGCCAAAGCAATACTTAGGGAAGATTTATATCTTGAACTATGTACATCAACAAAAGTGAAAGAGAAGAGATCAATGAATTGAGCATGCAGCTAAAAAATGAGAAAATGAACAAATTAAAAATCCTCAACTAAATACAAAAATATGGGACAGCTCAGTGGATTGATTGCCAGGCCTAGAAATGAGTTCAAATCTGGCCTCGGACACTTCCTTAGCTGGGTGGTCACTTAACCCCCTTTGCCTAGCCTTTATCACTCTTCTGCCTTGCAACCAATATACAGGAATTTATTCTAAGACTTGGAAGATAAGGGCTTTTTCCCCCCCAGTAAATTAAAAAAAATTAAAACACAAAAATGGAAATCTAAAACTCAAAGGATAAATTAAAGTAAAAGCTTAAAAAGCCATTGAATTAATAAAACTAGGAGTTGGTTTTATGAAAATACCAGAACAGATAAACCAGTGGTTAATGTAATGATTTTTTAAACAAAGGATGTAGAAAAGATTACCAATATCTAAAAGTTAGATGCACCACCAATGAAGAAGGCATAAAAACAATTATTAAAAACTTTCTACCCAATTATATGCCAGTGAAATGGACAATCTAAGGGAAATGGATGAATATTTGCAAAAATATAAACTGCCCAGATTAACAAAAAAAGAAATAAAATGCTTAAATAGTAATATCTTACAAAAAGAAACTGAACACACTATCAATGACTCCTTAAGAAAAATCTCCAGGATCAGATGGATTCACAGTGAATTCTACCAAACATTTAAGGAACAATTAATACAAATACTATGTAAACTATCTGAAAAAAAGTTAAAGGCATCCTACCAAAGTCTTATTATGACACAAATATAGTTTTGATACCTAAACAAGGGAAAGCAAAAACAGAGAAAGAAGCTATAAACCAATTTCCTTAATGACTACCAATGCAAAATTTTTAAATAAAATAATAGCAAGGATTTTACAGCACTATATCAGAAAGTTCATATGCTTGATCAGGTAGGATTTATACCAGGAATGCAGGACTGGTTCAATCTTAGGAAAACTATCAGCATAATTGACCATATCAGTAACAATAACAAAAAAAATCACATGATTATATCAATAGGTACAGAAAAGGCCTCTGACAAAATAGAATACCCATTTCTATTCCTATTAAAAACCCTGGAAAACATAGGAATAAATGGATATTTTTTTAAAATGAAAAGTAGTACCTACCAAAAACCAAGAGCAAACTTTATCCCAATAAAATTGGGAGTGATGCAAGAATGTCCATTATCATCACAATTATTCAATATTATACTAGACATGCTAGCTATAAAAATAAAGCAAGAAAATTTAATTGAAGGAATAAAAGTAGGCAATGAGGAAAATAAAACTGTCACTCTGCAGATGATGTATACTTAGGGAATTCTAGGGAATCAACTAAAAAACTAGTTGAAATAATTAACTTCAACGAAGTTGCTGGATATAAAATAAACCCACATAAATCAATATTTCTATGTAATACCAACAAAACCCAATAGAAAGAGATAGAAAAAGAAATTTCATTTAAAACAACTGCAGACAATATATGATACTCAGAAGTGTACTTGCCAAGACAAATCTAGGGCTTATTATGAACACAATTACAAAACACTTTTTCACACAGAGACAGATCTAAACAACTAAAGAACTATAATTGCTTCCCAGCAGACCAATGACCTAAGTTAATTTACTTATTCAGTGCTATAACAATCAAAATACAGAAGAATTATTTTAGAGAGCTTTTTGGAAGAACAAAAAAGGTCAAGAATATCAAGAGAATCAAGGGGAAAATATTAAGGAAGACAATCTAACAGTTCCAGATTCCAAACTATATTACAAAGCAGAAGTCATCAAAACAATCTGATACTGGCTAAGAAATAGAATGATGGATCAGTGTAATAGATTAGGTACACAGTACACAACAGTAAATGACCACAGTAATCTAACATTTGATAAATTCAGATATCCAACCTGTTAGGGTAAGAACTCACCATTTGACAAAAATTTCTGGAAAAACAGCAAAGAAAGTACTTTGGCAGAAAATAGGTATAGACCAACATCTCACACTATATACCAAGAAAAAAGTCAAAATGGATCAATTATTTAGATATATAAAGAGTAAGGGAATTATGGGAAGTAAAGTAGATAATTTTGATTACATGAAATTTAAAAAGGTTTGCGCAAATAAAACCAAAGCAGTCAAAATTAGAAAAATAGGAGACTGGGGGGAGGGGGGAAGTTGGGAGATGGGGGTATATAACAAGTCTCTCTTATAAAGGCCTCATTTCTCAAATATATAGAGAATTAAGCCAAATTTATAAAAATAAGAGCTATCCTCCATTTGACAAATGGGCAAAGAATATGAACAAGCAGTTTTCATTAGATAAAATCAATGCTACCAATGAAAAACTACTCTAAATCACTACTGATTAGATATATGCAAATTAAAGCAGCTCCTGAGATTCTGCCTCACTTTTATTAGATTGACTAAAATGACAGAAAAGGAAAATTGCAAATGCTAGAGGGGATTTGGAAAAATTGAGACACTAATGTACTACTGATGGGAGTTGTGAATAAATCCAACCATTCTGGGAAACAATATGTAACTATAGCCAAAGAGTTATAAAACTATGCATACACTTGAACAAAGCAATATCACTTCTAGGACTATTTCCCAAAGAGATCAAAGAAAAAGGGGAAAGGACCTATAGGTACAAAAATATTAATAGCAGTTCTTTCTGTGGTGGCACAGAATTGGAAATTGAGGGGATGCCCATCAACAGAAGAATGGCTGAACAAATAATAGCATATGATTGTGAGAGAATACTCTGCAATAAGAAAAAATAAGCAGGATAATTTCAGAAAAAGCTGAACTCATGCAAAGTAAAGTAAGCAGAACCAGGAGATCATTGTACATAGTAACAGTAAAACTGAGAGGATGATCAACTGTGAAAGACATATATACTATGATCAAGACAATGATCTGGAACAATTCCAAAGGACCCATGCAGACTGAAGTACTTATTTTTACTTTCCCTATTTTTGTTTTGTTTGTTTTCTTTTGCAGCATGACTAATGTGGAAATGTTTTTCATGACCTCACATGTAGAATCAAAATCAAATTGTTCAAAAAAATTTACATGTAATTAAGAAATGTCTAATGAAATAAAAAATATTTTTTAAAACAAGCACTTAATAAATGCTTCTTGGATTGAATTTAATGAGATAAACTACTATATTTATTTTACTAATGAAGTAACTCAAGTCCAGAAAGGTCACATAGCAAGCTTACTTAATTAATGTAATAGAGACCTCAAGTTTCTATCTTCTAATATGGTACCATTAACTGTTTAAAGCAGTGACAGGCAAACTTTTTAAAGAGGGGCCAAAGGAAAGGAAATGCTCATCTGTCAGTCTGTTTCTAAGGCAACTCTTTCGAAGTGTCCTTGTATTCGTAAGATTAAGAATAATGTCACCTTGGCTGGATAGAACATTCAGAGGGCCTTATGTGGCCCCATGGGCATAGTTTGTCCATCACTGGTTTAAACTATTAAACTATAAATGCCCTCCATATCCTGAAGCCAGCCTCTCTGTCAAGCCTTGTACTCCACACCTCCCAAACCTGGGCTTTGCCTAGGCTAGTAACCATTCCCATAACGCTTACCCTCTTCACCATACCTCATAGTCTTCCTTCAAGAATTCCTTGAATTCCTCCAAGTATTCAAGATGGAACTCAAACACTGCCTTCTATATGAAACTCCTACCCCACTTCCTAGTGCCCTCCTCCCAGACTAGCTTGTATTTAACTACTTTGTATTTCTTTATATTCTCTGATGCCATCATTGGAATACAGGCTCTTTTCCAGGGGAGCTTCTTTTGATTTCTATCCCTAGGCCATAGCACACATCAGACAGATAGGTCTGCTGACAAAGAATAAAGGAAGGTTAGGTGTGGAAATAAAAAGAGAGGGGAATAAGGTCAATGAAATATTAAAATGTATAAAGAGAGGGGGCAGCTGGGTAGCTCAGTGGATTGAGAGCCAGGCCTAGAGACGGGAGGTCCTAGGTTCAAATCTAGCCTCAGACACTTCCCAGCTGTGTGACCCTGGGCAAGTCACTTGACCCCCATTGCCTACCCTTACCACTCTTCCACCAAGGAACTAATACACAGAAGTCAAGGGTTTAAAAATTTTTTTTAAAAATGTATAAAGAGAAAGCAGATGGACAAAGACAAACCAGGATCATATTTTATTCTAATGCTATATTTAGTATCAACTTTTTAAAAAACTTTATATAAAAGGAGTTCAGTTTCATAACCTGCTGTTATTTGCAAATAGGCATATTTGCTTATAATTGTTAAGCAGAAAAAAAGAAAAAATTTTCAATAATGTCACAAAAAATCCTGACATATAATATGAAACTCCTACCCTATAATACAGGCATCCAGTGTGGGAAATTTCTTTTTTAAATGGATTCACTACGAGTTAAGAAGTTCTCCAACTGGTCCATTTATAAATGATACTAGCCATCTACACAGAAAATAGAAAGTGGATTTTAAAAAGTGCTATATAGCCAAGCCTGCACCCTTGACACCTTAGCTTTCAGCTTATGTACCTGAGAGGCAGGCCAGGCCCCTAGCCAAGGAACCAGGTGGAGAACAGAGTAAAGGAGACTGAACTGGGCAGATACATTTGGAAAAAAAATTCCATAGGACTTTCAAAGCCCCTAAACTGACTGTTACCACAAATGCCCATCCATTTACCACCAAAATTCTCCCAATGGTAATGAATATAACTTTGATATAGAACACCTCAGTTTCAGAAGAATCCAAAATTTCATATAATCCCAAGGTCAATGGAAAGGGAAATGGGAGAGGGGTGGAAGGCATAGGAAAGGAAATCATTTTAGTCATGTCCCACTCTCTGTGACCCCATTTGGGAGTTTTTTGGCAAAGATTCCGGAGTGGCTTGCTATTTCCTTCTCCAGTTCATTTTACAGATGAGGAAACTGAGGCAAACAGGGTTAAGTGACTTGCCCATTTGGGGTTTTCTTGGCAAAGATACTGGAAGGATTTGGCATTTCCTTCTCCAGTTCATTTGACTGATAAGGAAACTGAAGCAAACAGGGAAAGAAGCATAAGTATAAATAAGTAAACTTCAGAAGGCCCTTTCCTTTCCGAAGAAGCATTTTTTGAGAGCATATATGACAAGGAGTTGGTAACTATACCTCAGAGTGTAAATTCTACAGTCCTTGTCCCTTTCCCTAGATGCTGGGAAAGGTAATCCACCATTTTAGAATTACCTCAATCATGGATGGAAGATAAATTAAATTTCACCTCTCTAGACATCCCATTCTACTTTTACTAGGGCTCTAATTATTAGGACATTTTTCTGATCTAAATTTACCTTTTTGTAACTATCCTTGACAACTACATCCCATTGATCCCCCAACTGCTTCTGGTTCTGCCCTCTGGAGATAAATGGAACAAGGCTAGTCCCTCTTCCACATACCATCACTTCGAATATTTAAAGGCAGCTTTCATTGTCTCCCCTAGTCTTCTCTCCCCTAGGTTAAACATGACCAAATCCTTCTATGGAATTCTTCATATGTCACGGACTCAAGGTCTTTGGCCATCCTGGCTACTCTCTTCTGGATACTCTCAAGCTCATCAATATACTTCTTAAACCATTTGCCCAGAATCAAACACTAAATTCCAGATGAGTTCTAACAAGGATGATGTGCAGTGAAACTGTCACCCATTCTGGGAAGTGAAGCCTCTTTTAATGCAGCTCAATATCACATTAGATTTTTTGGCTACTATATCACATTGCTGAGCTTATATTGAGCTTATAGCCTATTAAAACTCTCAGATCATTTTTTCAGAACTGCTACTCATGCATTCCTCCCCCATCTTAATTGTGAGGTTGGTTGTTGGTTGGTACTCAAGTGCAAGACTTCAGATTTACAATTATTGAGTTTCACCTTGTTAGATTTTAGCTGAATGTTTTAGCCTATCAAGATCACTGGATCCTGATTCAATCATATACTGTTAGCTTTCCCTCCAAGCACTGTATTATATACAAAATTGATAATATTCTCTTTGCCTTTATCCAAGTCACTGATAAAAGTGTTAAATAGCACAAAGTCATGCACAGATGCCTGGACATTCCAATGGAAATATCCTGCCACAATGACCCATTTAGAAACACCTAATCATTACTCTTCTCATCCAAGCATCTAATGCCAAACTCTTCATCTTCTGGTATGAAGATGAAGATATTATAGTATGAGATTTATCAAAAGCTTTGTTTAAATCTAGGCAATGTCAGCAGCATTCCCCAAGCCTGGCAAGACCTATTACTCAATGGAGACATGCTGGTTTTCTAGATTTTTCTCAGGAATTAAAGTCAAGTTCACTGTCATGATTTCTATTTCCATTTTTTAAATTTTGAGGAAGCAGCCAGGTGGCTTAGTGAATTGAGAGCCAGGTCTAGAGATAGGAGGTCCTGGTTCAAATCTGGCCTCAAATACTTCCTAGCTGTTTTACCCTGGGAAGGAAGGATGGAAGAAAGGGAAGGGAAGGGAAGGGAAGGGAAGGGAAGGAAGGAATTTGGAGAAATTTATCCTTCTCCAATCTCATGGAATCTATTCCATTTTATGTGATATTTCTCTTGTGGCTAAACAACATTATATCAGTCAATTCTTTCAAAACCTAAGAATAAAGTCTACCTGGGCCAGGTGGTTTGAATTCTTCTAGGGAAGCTAGAAGTTTTCTTACTATACGATTACTTATTTTGGTTATCAACATCCTAAAAGTTACTTCTGTTCTGTCGTTTATAACGCAGTCATTCTCCTTTGCTGAGAAAACAGAAAGAAAACTGCATTGAAGCAGTTCAGTCATTTCTTGTTATTAACTATATTATCTCACTCACCCTAAAAAACGTTTTTCTTCCTTTTTCTATCACTACGGTTTTTAAATCATACACAACCATTAACCAAATCCAACAGCAAGAAATGGAAAAGAAAATTTCATTTAAAATAATTGTAAATTATGTAAAATACCTGATGGTTCTACCTACCAAAACAAACCTAGGAAATACATGAATACAGTTAAGAAACACTTTTCAGGGGGCAGCTGGGTAGCTCAGTGGAGTGAGAGTCAGGCCTAGAGACAGGAGGTCCTAGGTTCAAACCCGGCCTCAGACACTTCCCAGCTGTGTGACCCTGGGCAAGTCACTTGACCCCCATTGCCCACCCTTACCAATCTTCCACCTATGAGACAATACACCGAAGTACAAGGGTTTAAAAAAAAAAAAAAAAGAAAGAAACACTTTTCACACAAATAAAGTCAGACCTAAATAACTGTTCATGGATAGGTCAAGTCAATATAATAAAAATGATAATCCTACCTAAATTAATTTACCTATTCAATGTCATACCAATCAAATACCCCAAAAATATTTCATAGACCTAGAAAAACTATAGTAAAATCATCTGGAAAAACAAATGAAGAATATCAAGGGAATTAATGAAAAAAATATGAAGAAAGAGACCTAGGAATACCAGATCTCAAACTATACTATTAAAGTAGGATAATCATCAAAAACAATTTGGTACTAGATAAGAAACAGAGTAGCAGATCAATGGAATAAGTTAGGTAATCAACATAAAGAAGTTAATGATCACAAGTATCCTATTGTTCAATAAACCCAAAGATCCCAGCTTTGAGAGTAAGAACTCACAATTTGATTTTTTTTTAAACTGGAAACTAGTATGGCAAAAACTAGGAATAGACCAACATCTCAAACTATATACCAGGATTGGTGACTTTTTCAAGATCTCATGTCCAAATTGCAAGCTTGAGCAGCCTGTGAACTCCTCCAAATTACCTCAGAGGATGGAGGGAAGAAGTGTTTCATTTTGGCTGCTGGGTGGAGGGGCGGGACATATTAATTGTCACATCTTCGCAAACATGGATTACATACCAAGATAAAGTCAAAATATTTACCCTAGAAATAAACAATACCATAAACAAATAAAAAGGGATACCATAAACAAATACTTTACCTGTCAGACTTATAGAGAAGGGAAGAATGTATGACCAAATAAGACATAAAGAAAATTATGAAAAATGAAATTCCTGATTTTGATTACGTTAAATTAAAAGGGATTTGGACAAACAAAACCAAGGCAACCAAGATTAGAAGGGGAAACAACAAATTTTTAAAAATATTTTATATCAAGTATATCATTTACCAAGTATATAGAGACCTGAACCAAATTTATAAGAATACAAAGTATTCCCCAATCAAGGGATATTAGCAGGCATTTCTCAGATGAAGAAATTAAAACTATCTATAGTCATGTGAAAAAAATGTTCAAAATCACTATTGATTAGAGAAATTACAAATTAAAATAACTCTAAAGTACCTAGGAGGTACTTCATACCTAACTAATATGACAAAAAAAGAAAATGATAAATATTAGAGAGAATGTTGGAAAACTGGGACACTAATACACTGCTGGTGGAAATGAGAACTGATTTAACCATTCTGGAGAGTAATATGGGAACCATGCCCAAAGGGTCAGAAAACTACATTCCCTTTGACCCAGCAATACCACTACTGGGTCTATATCCAAAAAAAAAAAAAAAAAAAAATCAGAATGCGGGGCAGGGGAGGGACATACTAATACAAAAATATTTTATAGTAGCTCTGTTTGTAATGGCAAATAATTGGAAAATATTAGAATGTCCATCAATTCGGGAAAGGCTGAAAAAGTTGTAGTATATGGCTGTAATGGAATTGTAAGGATGAGATTGATTCTCATTAAATTAGAATCTGTTCCCCTAAAAACTATGATTCCCAGCAAAACTACGATCCCCAGAACACCACTCACTTCCCATCATCACATGCTGACATAGACATAGACAGGATATAAATTGAGTGGAGTTCTGTGTCTACCTCTGTTTTTCCTTCCTGTTGGAGGCTTTGGTGGAGCAGGCATTTTGATTAGGTAGAAAAACTTAGTCACATGGTGCTATTTTGTCAGATAATAAACTTTATAAATATAATACTTCAAGTATTGGACATTAATCTTAATCTTACATTCTTCCCTTGCCTGCTTTTAAATTTAATCAACCAAAAGCTTAGACACCCCTATTTAACACTAAGTAGGGGAGGTTTGCAATCCTCTTGCTAAAGAGGGTGACAACTCAGAAACAACTGACCAACCCCTGGGCAGAGCCAAGCAAATTTTAAGACTGCAATTGGTCCCCGTAAAGTGGAGGAAGGGACAGGAAGTGACATGGAAAAGGACTATAAAAGGTAATGAACTTCCTGTACAAAGGGTCTTCTTCCTGAATTTTCAGGTTGGAGGATCTTGGACTAGGACTGCGGCTTGGAGTTATGACTTAGACCTGGGACTCTGGATCTTGGACTGCTTCTGCTAAGACTGCTCCTAGATCTTCTCCCTTTGGAACTTCGGCTTGGGTAAGTGAAAAGCTGACCCTCCTTTCCTGGCTTTTGAAGAGATTAGTTCTGGAGAGGCCTCCCCTTCTTGGAGGAGGCCATGTGGGTTGAACCCTTGTTTAATTCACCACCAAGTCTTCTGGCTGAGGGGTCAATGAGCCCTGCCTGGGTTGAGCTGGGGACCAGAGGAACATTAGGGTGATAGGCTAGACATTTTCTCTACCCTCTTTTATATTCCTCTACTTTCACTTTTTTCACCTCTTTTGTAAATAAAACTATTGAAAGTCAATCTGACTTGAGCTATATTTTTAAATTGGCAACCACAGTATTATCTTAAAATTCTCATATATTTAGTCCAACCACAAAATTTAATTCCTTACAGAATACTATTGTGTCATAAGAAGTGATAAACAGGATGAGTTCAGAAAATCTGAAAATACATATGAACAGATGCAAAGTGAAATGGGAAGAACCAGGAGAATACTTTATATAATAACAGAAATTCTATATGATGACCAGCTGTGAAGAAGTAAACTATTATCAGCAAAGGAAGGTTCCAAGGGGCTCAGGAGGAAATATGCCCCATTACAGTCCAAAAAAGGACTGGTGGAATCTGATTGCAGGTCAAAGTATGAGATTTTACATTTTATTTCCTTTATGAGTTTTATTATGTGTGATATGTATCTTCTTTTCCAGCATGAAGAATATGGACAGACTGATATAGCCTATATCAGACTATTTACCTTATAGACAAGGGAGAGAGGAGAGAGGAGGAGAAAATCTGAATTGTGAAATCAAATAACAATCGTCAAAAATTGTTCTACATGTAATTGAAAAAAATTAAAAATAAATACATATGTCTGTGTGAATGTGTATGGGTGTGTGTGTATTTCATTCTCTTTTGGGATGTCCTTAGCTTTCCTTGACAGTTTAAGATTATTCTGTTTCTAGTTTTCCTTACACAATTTTTTTTTACAGCCCAAGCCACATTCATATTCTTTTTATACTATCTAGCCTTGTTTCTGTGTTCTGTATATTCCAGTTGACTGGGTGAGTTTCCTTTGCAGCCACACTAGGCTCTTCAGACAAATGCCTCTTTTTGTGTTCAGATTTTCTTTCCTGAGCATCTCCTAGACGTTCTTGGCTCACTGGTCTTGAAGCAATTTACTCCTTGGGATCCTACCTTTTATTTCTTTTGGACATTTTGCAATATGTTTTCCCCAGTCATATATTCTCTAGGATGGAGTGGTACTTGCCCAACAGTCAATTACTCTGTGCTAAAGAAAATCAGCCCAGATTGGGTGTTCCTCATCTCCTACTTTGTCTTTTGAAGGATGGAATTATCATTAAAGCAAGTCAAAAAATCATTATCTGATCTGCTTTTGGCAGAAAGAGTTCTAGCAAATATAGAGATAACTGAAGATCCTCCTACCCCTTGCATTTGTCTCCCGTGAATTTATCAGTGTTTCAACTGATATTCTTCCTTCTTTGTAGCTACTCACTGAAGTATAATATAAAATCTAACTTGAGGGATTTGCATAGTCTTCTCCCTCTCGAACCTTCTTTAGTTTAAAATCTTCTTGATTAGATTTCCAAGACACTTGGGAAATACATTCTTACAAGACTCTAAGTATACTTCATCTCTAACAAGAAATCTGTAAACTCTATATGGCAAGATTTGATCCAGAAATCCAAACTGCATTCTCAAACATCCCTTTCCTAGGCAGCTATTCACTTCCCAAATTAATTTTTCTCTTCTACATCCCTCACCTTGTGGTCAAAAGTGAAGAAAACAATCTGTATCTTTCTGTTCTTTAGGTATTTTTTCCTCCTAAGACTTCATAACCATTAAAATGCTTTCTAGGATACTAATGGAAATGTCACTAATGCCCAGATGAATCCATCAGTGGGTAGTTGTCATCCACTGTGATAAGACTTGAGAGGTTCTCTGTTGTGTCTTAAATATATGTCCCAAGAAGACAGAAGACACCTCTACTATTATCAGGCCAACAATGAGTTGTCTAGTACTTCAGAAAGGGAATCATCATTTACTAGTACTTTCCTCTGCTCCTTATTAAATGTTTATTTGAGGGTTTCTGTGGATATTCCAAATCATTCTGGGGAGGACAAGCACTTGATTCTTCCTGAAAACACAAAAGTTTTCTGCTGTAAGAGCTCTAAATCTCTTTTTTAAGCTCTAATGGTATCAGTTCCTTTTCCTTTCATTTCTACCTTTGCAGTAACCCACTGTAATTCTCTATTATCTTGATACATACAAGTAGTTAAGTCTCCCCTCCTTCCCTTCAGAAGCCTATTTACCACTAAAATCTTGCTTGTATTTCCTTAAGGAAACCTCCTATACCTTAATAGCTTGGGGAATGGAGAAACAAATCCATTTACCTTCTCTTCCAAGGCACTGGGACACTGATAAAAAGCCATTCAGCTGCAGAAGGAAAAGGAATATCTTACACTCAGTTGCAGCATGTCCCCTACACTAAGCATAATGGACAGGTTTTCAGCCTTATTTCTTGAAATTATCCATAGGCATTTACACCCTAAGCATCTAGTTAAATCCTGAGCACCTGTTTAAAATTTTTAACCTGTTTTAATTTTAAAAAGTTGAAACCTTTTACAACCAATTTGCCCCGACCCCAATATACACTATCAGTTTTATGTAACCACTTTTTGTCACCCTTATCTGTTCTTTCTTATCTTGCCTAGTCCACCAGGTACCCTCATACCCCAAAATGGATGGAGCTCTCAATCCCGAACCCCAGGGCTTTAAGAATAGAATGAACCCAAAACCACTGCTTCTGCTTCTAGCCTAGGTCTTGCAGGATTCATTTAGGAAGATATTACTATGGGATGGGGAGTGGGAAGTAGAGATTCCTTACTAATATCAACTGCTAATAAATTTTCACCAATGGGATGGTAAGACCCTGGGCCTATCAGATCTACTCTTGAGAGTTCAGGCCTTGCAGTCATCGTACTAACAAACCTTGAGGAGATGCAGTCAATCAACTAACATTTACTAAATACTTACCAGGTGCCAAGCACTGTGTCAAACACTGGGGATATAAAGAAAGGCTCTCAAGAGGCTCACAGTCTAATGGTCTAGAAATAAGTTTTTCAGTCACAACTAAGAAATAACTAGAAAAGAAAGTTCTTGTCAAAGTTCTAGGTATTGTCAATAGGGCAACATGATTTTATCAGTGGAAATAACATTATAGAAAATGCATGGGGGCAGCTGGCTGGCTCAGTGGACTGAGAGTCAGGCCTAAAGACGAGGTTCTAGGTTCAAATCTGGCCTCAGACACTTCCCAACTGTGTGACCTTGGGCAAGTCACTTAACCCCCATTCCCTAGCCCTTACCACTCTTCTGCCTTGGAGCCAATACACAGTATTGACTCCAAGATGGAAGGTAAGAATTAAAAAAAAATGCATGAGTGTAATTTGTTACTGCCCCCTGTGGAACACTGAACCTTTCCACCAGAAGCTTTCCATACTATATGTTATCTTCCCCATTAGAAATGGGAGCTCCTTTAGAATAGGGACCATCTTACTATTTTCTTTTACAAAATCACTTAGCCTGGTGGATTAATAATTTTTTATCCATTCATCCTTTTTGAATCTTATCTCTTCAGGTTCTCCTCCCTAACCTCTCTTGATCTTCTTCAATCCTCATTAATTGTCCTTGAGAAGATTTACAAATCTATATACCAATCATCCCTCTTCTTTCCTGTTTTAGTAATATATCTCCAAAGGCCTGCTAGACATCTATACTGTCACAAAGACATTTCAAATTCTACAAACTGAAAACAAAAATCATCTTTTCTAAAAACAACTTCTCTTTCATAACTCCTCCATTACTGTTGAGGTCAACATTATCCTCGTAGTCCCACAGATTCAAGCAAGGTGTCACCCTCAACTCTTTATCTTTCACCCTTGCCCCTCCATACCTGTTGCCAAAGTCTGTCAATTTCACCTTCACAATATCTCTAAAATACTCTTCTCTCTTCTGACACTACCACCACCCCAGGTGGAGAACATCATCACTTCATGCTCAGACTATTACAAGAGCCACTGGCAGGTCCATCTGCCTCAAGGCTCTCCCCTCTCCAGTTTCTCATTCATTCAGTCCTCAAAATGATGTTTCTAAAGCACAGATACAACCATGTCACCCCACTACTCAACAATGCAAGCCACTGACTCCATACTGCTTCCATAATCAATCTTTTTGGACTCAAAGTCCTCCATAACCTAACCCCCTTCCTACTTTTTTAGTCTTCTTACTCATTCCTGGCCATATACTCTTCAATCCAGTAACATTGGCTCCTTACTATTCCACAAACAAGATACTCCATCTCCCAGTTCTAGGCATTTTCACTAGCTGATCCTCATTCCTGGAATGCTCTCCTTCCTCATTTCTGCCTACTGCTTTCCCTGGCTTCCTTTAAGTCCAATAAAATCTCATCTTTTACAGGAATTCTTTTTGAATCCTTCTTATTTATAGTGCCTTCTCTCTCTTTATTCCTATTTATCCAGTGTGTAGTTTATATATATATATATATATGCACGCTTGCTGGTTGCCTTCCCCATTAGTCTGTGATCTCCTTGCAAGCAAAAACTATCTTTTACTTCTTTTTGTATTCCCAAAACTTAGCACAGTAGTAGTAGACACTTAGTAATGTGTACTGACTATTGACTATCATTGATTATTTATTCGGAATTTTACTTCTCATTTCTAGTCAGTTTCCAAGTTGAGTCAGCTGTCCCTCCTTCAGCATCTCTCATGTTCATCTTCTTCCTTCAACTCACACAATCACTAGAATCCTGGCCCCTCTTACCTCTTTCTTGGAGAACTACAATAGCCACCACATCACTTCCAGGCAAATTTCCAAACCACATTCCCTGACACTCTGGTCATTATTATCCTCATTCTCCTTCCACTAGAGCTTTCACCTACTCTTGGTCACAATCAAGCCATCATTAGCATTTCATGGCCATTTCCAAACCATACATACCACCCTCTTCTAGCTTCCTCATTCCTGTATAAACTTCTTAAGGGAAAGGATGATCCCATTTATTAGTATTTGTATTTGTATCAGAAGTGCTTAGCACAGAGACTGATACATAGTAATGTTCTCTGTGTTAATTATGTTCATTCATACTTTCATTCCCTTCCCTTCCTGTGCATCCTCTCCACACAGCTACCAATTTCCTCAAGTCCAGATATAATCCTATGATTTGCCTCTTAAAGAAGTCCCAAAAGCGATGCCTTCAGGATGAAATACATCATCTTCTGCTTGGTATTTAGAGTCCTCTATTATGCTGGCTCCAGTCTATCTCTTCAGAATGATCATATATCACTCTCTACCACATAGTTTATACTCCAATCAAACTGATCTTGTTGCTGTTCCCTGTACATTTTGTTCACTTTCCCTCCTTTGTGCTTTCACACAGGCTGCTCCCCATTCCTAGAATAGTCTCTCCTCTTCAACTCAGCCTCCTGGAACCCTTCGCTTCCTCAAAGGCTTATCTCAAGGTTTGTCTAGATCCCTGCTTTGATGGTGAGTGACTTCTCACTCCAAATTGTTGAATAATGTTTTCTATGTATCTTCTATTCATCTGTGATTATACTGGCTACATCCTCCAGGAGAATGGAACCAACTCCTCAAGGACACAGTCTACAACACTATTTGGTACTTGTATCCCCAAGGCCCAGCAGAGTGCTAGGCAGTTGTAGATGTTGGCTGACATAGCAAAAATGAAAGATAGCAGACAGCAGGCCAAGTGGTCCATTGATAACCCAAAATTATTCAAGGAGAAAAGCTCTAGCACATTATAGAGGATTTATGGCCAGGCATGGGCAAGGATAAACACATGATAAGAGAGTATCAGACTGTCCCTGATCTGTGTCAGTGCAAACGGACGCACAACACACTAATGACATTAAGAAACTAAAAAAATGGCAAAAGATATTATGGGTATAATGTGATAAGTTGAATTAATAAAAAGATTTATGTTTAAGTAATTCTCTTATTTGAGCATTGTGAATTTTTTATTTTTAGGCATATAACTGATTAGTGAGCTATAGAAGTAGGATCAAATGGCTCAAATAGCTAAATAAAAATGCATGTATTCTTATGTTAAAACTTAACTGAGGGGGCAGCTGGGTAGCTCAGTGGATTGAGAGTCAGGCCTAGAGACGGGAGGTCCTAGGTTCAAACCCGGCCTCAGCCACTTCCCAGCTGTGTGACCCTGGGCAAGTCACTTGACCCCCATTGCCCACCCTTACCAATCTTCCACCTATGAGACAATACACTGAAGTACAAGGGTTTAAAAACAAAACAAAACAAAAAAAAAAAAAAAAAAAAAAAAAAAAAAAAAAAAAAAAAAAAAAAACTTAACTGAGGATAAAAAATTGAAATGTTAAAACTCAGATGTAAGATTTAATTGTCTAAAACAATGACTATGAAATGAATTAAGTTTTCTAAAATGGCAGCTTCTGTGTGCTTTTGGAACAATTATTCCAGAAATTTGGATATCATTACATTAAATCAGCTCAAAATTTCTCAACATAAATTATAATGATTAAAATATTGAATTCTTAAAGACACAGAAAAAAATTAGCCATAAAATCAGAGTTGCATAGGTTAGCAAATTTAGTATTCAAAAAGACTTGAAGGGTCAGCTAAGTGGCACAAAGGATTGAGAGCCAGGCCTAGAGAATAGAGGTCCTGAGTTCAAATGTGACCTCACAACTTCCTAGCTGTGTGAACCCTGTGCAAGTCACTAACCCCAAATGCCTAGTCCCTACCACACACTTCTGCCTTAGAATGAATGCATAGTATTAATTCTAAGATTGAAGTCGAAGGCTGGAAAAAAAATTTTTTTTAAACAATGAGACCTTAAGGTCACATAATTCAACCTTCCCCCCAACCCCCATTTTCAAGATGAGGAAACAAAGAAGCAGAAAGGTAATAGGACCGGCCCAAGATTCCCTTAGTCCCCCATCCCCAAATTCAGCTTCGTACTTACTAATACAGTGCCACAGTTCCTACATTACAGAGGTAATACAGAAAAGAAAAAAAAAGCTATCTGCCTATATAATCTAAGAGTGAATTTTCAGTCTGTTATTATATAATGTATTAAGTTATATTACTAAGATTAACTATATACATATTATTATTTTGAAATATTACTAAGCATCAAGAACAAATCTACTTGTGGATTCAACTTCCTAAAAACTTGCTAAGGGAATAATCTTAGCTTAACCATAACTTTAATTCTTGGTACAAAATACTTACTGAATATCTAGTCCCTTGTGAGAACTATATCCCCATTCAATTAAATGTTCTAAAGTCCCACAGACAAACTCAAAATTAGTGCTCTCTTTCTAAGGGAGTGTTCAAATTTATCACCCTATCATCATAGTAACTCAAAAGTATCATTTCCCTCAGGAAATTTAGGAATACAACTAACAAGTCACCCTGACTTTAGGTTCTCATTTTTTTCAACATGTGCTACCTTCAATATCTGAAGGTAACAAAGTTACTCTGACAATTGTAGCAATTATACCCAAAAGGAGTATAATATTTTTACCACCATTATGCCTGCTTTTGTTACTTTATTCAACCTGTGGACAAGGGTGTTGCTCAAAATATAAAATGTTATAGAAATTTCAAGAATTTTAGTTTATTACATTAACCAACACTATACAAAACTTTCAATCTCAAAAAAGATGAATTTTTTCATGTTGTTTGTGCCTCAAGCTGTTAAAAAGTGAAATATTAAAGGGCTTGGAGAAAAAAAAGAGAAAAGTAAGAGTAAACAAAATTTAATACTCTTAATATTTTAGTTCTGGTGTCATATCCCCAAGTTAAATGCTAAACTATAGCTTAAATGCAGATTAAAGTTTTAATATAAACTCAAGGAACAGCAATCTGAAAAATAAAAAAATTGTTTTCCTTTTCTTTTTAGCATAACCATTTCCATTTACCATTATCCTTTTGCACAATCACAGAAAATATTTTCAGATATGAAGCTTCATTTTTTAAAAATTATGAAGTAAGTAGGTGACCTTGAGCAAATTGCTAAGACACTTCCTTGCCTATGTGATCCTGGGCAAGTCATTTAATCCCAATTGCCTAGCCCTTAGCATTTTTCTGCCTTAGAACCAATAAGATATGGTAAGGTTTTTTTTTGTTTTTGTTTTTTTAAACTGATATCAAGAGAGAAGATATGGGTGAACCAACCAACAAATGAATGAATGAGTGAATGAATGAAATGAAATAAACTGAAGTGTCTCTGGGCCATCTCTCCCAGATCTAGGATTTGATAATCTTTGCTATCAATTCCCTAGTGCTTTTTCCCCTCATACAAAAATCACTGTTGTCAAAGAAACCAGAAGCAAACCAAGAGCTAAGGAACTGTGACTTCTAGCCATTGCCCATTCTCATCATCCCTTCTGAACTTCATTATTGCTGACACTATTCTTAGTGTTGTGCTTTTTATTCCTCCTTCACTGCCTATCCTTACAGCCATTAGATACAAGTCATTTGAAATCTCAGTTAGCTGCTGAGGCCTCTGTACAGCCTGATTAGTCTCCCCAAACCACTCCCCTTTTTTCTCCTCAGAATTGTTTATCTGTGGCTACAGAATTTCATCTTTGAGAACTTCCTCCTGAATAGGGACCCCTGTCAAATTTTAGCTTGTGAGCTCCTGTCTGTCCTATCTCTGAACCCTTCGGAAGTCGGTTCTCTGAAAATCTAGCATGCCTCTCAGTCAGAGGCTATCCCAGCTGTCCCCTCCCTATTACAAAGAAATGAAGATGAAATAGAATCCTTAGAATAAAAGGAACATAGGGTCCTTACAAGTCATCTAGTCCAACCTTCTCATTTTAAAAGATGAGAGAATTGGAACTTGGAAAGAAGTGACTGTGCCAAGGTCCACAGGGGTGGGAGGTGGCAGGGTTGGGGGTAGAAACCACCTGCACACTAACACCAAATTCAATCCTTTTTCCATCATATCCAACTCAGCAACCAGTTCCCCTTGACTGCTCAAAGTCAGATCCAAGACAAATATTACCATAGATGTTCCTCTACTTTGCATTATCATTAAAGCAAGTCAAGAAATTATTAGTTATTTTGCTTAGAACAGAGAGAGAACTCCAACAGCTGCCTAGATAACTGGCTCACAGAATGATGCAATGGAAAGAGGTATAGAACTGGAATCAAGAAGGCCAGTCCCAGATACTCCCCGGGTGACCTTTGAAGGAAGTTAACTTCACCTCACTGGGTTTTTGTAAAATGAAGAGACTGGTCTCAACAATCTTGGAGGAGGTCCTTTCTTGCTCTGGATTTTGATCCTAAGAATCTTTGCTTATGATCTTTTCCCAGAATTCCTCATCCATTACTTCTTTAGCCAGGAGATCTGTGGTAAACTCTGATGACAGTATCGTTTCCATTTTTCTACTGCCATTTACTATCATCAAAATTCTCTCACCACCTAGTTCCTGAATTCCTCGCTTAAGTATCTTTATCTTCTTAATATACAATATTTTCTATCACCCCTCTACTCTATCCCTTGTTACTTATAAATAAGATATGTTTTCTTCCAGAGTCATATTTCTGTCAAGAGTCTCATCCTGCCATGTCTCAGTAATACTTATGAGGTCATACTCTTTAAGTGTTTGTCTTTAAGTGTCTTGCTCCTCCAAACCTTCATTTATGATGCTCCTTAAAATGTCTAGAAGAAAGCCCTACTTCTCCACTTACTGCCTATTGAATTCTTATCCATCTTTAAAGCACAATCTGAATCCTGTCTCCTCTATAAAGTTTTCCTAATTCCTCTACCTGTCTACTCCAGCTTCAATAAAATTCAACCTTAAGTTTTACATTCCCTTCCACCTTACAAACTTCCACCTCTGGTTTCATACAATACTTTGGTTTGCTACCCTAAAGAACTTACCAAGGAATGCTTATGAATAACAGTTATATCTGTCTAGAAAAAAGTCTCAACAGAGCTCTCTCAGATCAAGAGCTCCTAAAAATGCTGAGAGGAAAACAAGGAACAGAAGAAGAGAAGGAGGCAGCTCTAATTTGTAAGAAAAAGAAAGGAAAGGAAAGGAAAGGAAAGGAAAGGAAAGGAAAGGAAAGGAAAGGAAAGGAAAGGAGAAAAACCTATTAAGAACAAGGAAAATCAACCTTTAATTTTTCAAGTAATGAGATTGCTTTCCTTTTGAGGCTGATAAATTGTCTCTGAAGGCAATGGCAGCAGCATTTCAATAAACATACAGCTTCCCAAGGGCATTACTTTGAAGAATGCCACCCATTTGGATCCCTAAGTCCTGGCATGTTGGTTTAAAAAAAAAAAAGATTTCATCACTTTTCAAATCATACATAGTATTCAATCCTTTAAACTACTCCAAAAATGATAAAAAAAAAAAAAGAAAAGAAAAGAAAAGAAAAAAGAAAAAGTAGAGGTCTATTGATAATTGCTTTCCACAATTAGAAGGCAAAGTGTTACTGAGGTGGAAAGATAACTTATTTTGCAGATTCAGGATCAAAATCAGGACTGTGTCACTATTCAAGAGAAAAAGAAAAACAAAAAAACTTTGGCACTGGGAATAGACATGGCGGAGGATCAAAGGATGAGGAATTTACTGCAAATAAGGGTTGGTTGTGTATTTGGACATGTATTTTATAGGCAGGTCATCTTTAGATAATATCCGGTTGTAAAATGTAAGCATTCTTACCAATGAAAAGGAAGCTAAGGAAGGAAAAAAAATGACTACCAATTTCAGAAACAATTTGCATTACAAAAAAACAGCAGCAGCAACAGAAACAGGCCCCACTTAGCTCAGTTCCTCAAAAAACTAGGGCTTACCAAAGTTACCTCTTACCATCTCCATAAAGAATCCATGCCAAATGCTATGTTACAGAGGGAAATGGTCCTTCATGTCATGGTTTATTATAGGAAATATAAAGCATAAATAAGATCTTACAATGTAGTTTCTTCTTAAGGAAAATTCTGTGTGCTTGGTTGTCTTGTCGTTTCTGATAAAATATCATTTATATATTATGCTACTGTTCTGGGTTATCATAGTTCCACTGTCTACAGTTCATTAACTTAATATGGTGCTTGAGCGACACCTATGTACATATATACAGATGGCAATATGTACATATATGTATGTGTAATATGTGTGTGTATCTGCTGTGTTTGTGTATGTGTATCCACTACGCATTGTGCTCCATGATTTGCAACTACACAGTATGGCCAAAAGATTGATTTGATGGTAAAAAAATTTTCCCTCATATAATAGTCATTTGAATTTCAATATCTCACCACCAAGAATCAAAAGAGAATTATAAAAAGAAAAACAATAATAAATAAAATGTTTAAAATATTTGGGCACTGTTATCAAAACCTATAAGAAACCTACCTAAAAAAAATTTCATCATGATTTTAATGAAAGGACTATGAAAAAAATAAGAATATGTATTATAATACCGTATCTTAATAAGTACAACTTGATGTGATAAGTTACTGTAATGCGGATATAGCTCACTAAACAAACTTTGATACTAAAAAAAACAAAAACAAAAACAAAAACAAAAAAAACCGTAGAAATTCATCAATGGAGATGAAAGTATTTTTTAAAGGCTTACTATGTACCAAGCACTGTGCCAATAAAACAAAAGACTCTTACATACTGTAAGTGAAACTACACACTAGTACAAACACTTTGAAAAGCAATATTGCAATATGCAGCAAGAATTACTCAACTATTTATGCCTTTCAACCTAGAAATTCTGTAAAATATAACCCCCAAAATACCATTAAGAGTATCTAACTGAACAAAAATATTCAGAACCAATCTATGAATAACTGCAAAATATTAAAAACAATCTATACATCCAATAATCTGAAAATAATATCCTAGGTTCAAATATGGCCTCAGACACTTCTTAGTTGTGTGATCCTGGAAAAGTCACTTAACTCTCATTGCTAGTCCTTACCATATTCCTGCATTGGAAACAATACAGAGTACTAATTCTAATGAAAGGCAAGTGTTTTTTAAAAACCCTTTTAAAAAAGAATAAACAAAATAAAAAACAATAAAATAAACAAAATAAAAAAGCAGAGCAAATAAACAAAATATAATGGCAAGTCTTAGAGAAGAAGGCACTAACAGTGGTTCCCAAACTTTTTTGGCCTACCACCCCCTTTCCAAAAAAAAATATTACTTAGCCTCCTGGAAATTAAATTTTTTTAATTTTAATAGCAATTTATAGGAAAGATAAATGCATCTGTGGCCATCACTTCTCCTCTGGATTGCTGCAGCACCCACCGGGGGCGGTAGCGCCCACTTTGGGACTCACTGGTCTAGAAGAAAAGAACCTAACTAGAAGCAAAGGGAAAAGGAAAAGTGAAAAATGAAATCATGATTCCAAGGAAGGTATCCTGTGGAAGGTGGGATTTGAACTAAGCCTTAAAAAAAATAGTAGACATTAAGACAGATATGAGTAGAACAAGCATTCCAAGTACCAGGACAGAGGCAAAGAGATGGGACATGAAGAGTTTTGAAGAATAGCAAGGAGAGAAATATAACTGGATCACAGAGAGAGTGTAGTTGCATATAAGAACACTAGAAAAGGCTCAGGTTATACAAAGAGCTTTATGTGCAAAACAGAGGCCTTTCTGTTTGATTCTGGACATACTAGGGCAAAGCTGGGAAAAGGAAGTGGTGAAAAGGGTGGTAACATAGTCAGAACTATGCTACAGAAATGTCAGTTTTGTAGCTAGAGAGAGGGGGGAAAGGTCAAAATAGATGGGAGAAGAAGCAAGAGATAGCACCACTGAAGCCAAGGAAGAACCAAAGGCTTCCATAATTTCATCAAAAATAGGTCATGAGGGGGCAGCTGGGTAGCTCAGTGGATTGAGAGCCAGGCCTAGAGACGGGAGGTCCTAGGTTCAAATCCGGCCTCAGACACTTCCCAGCTGTGTGACCCTGGGCAAGTCACTTGACCCCCATTGCCTACCCTTACCACTCTTCCACCTATAAGTCAATACACACAAGTTAAGGGTTTAAAATTTAAAAAAAAAAAAAAGGTCATGAGGACAGTTAGGTGGCTCAGTGGATTGAGAGGCAGAGCTAGATACAAGACATCTAGGTTCAAATCTGGCCTCAGACATTTCCTAGCTGTATCACCCTGGGAAAGTCACTTAACCCCTATTGCCTAACTCTTACCACTTTTCTGCCATGGAACCAATATACAGATTGATTTTAAGACAGAAGGTAAGGGTTTAAAAAAAGAACACATCATGCCTTAGCTATTCTCAGCAATACACTGATCCATGAAAATCCCAATGGACTCATGATGAGAAATGCCTACCACCTCCAGAGAAAGACCTGATGAAGTCTGTCTTTATTTTTGCTTGTTCAAATATTCTTCCACAAAATTATTAATATGGAAATATATTTTATACGATTACACATGCTAAATCTATACTGGATTGCCTACCATCTCAAGGAATGGTAAGGAGAAGAAAGGAGAGAATTTGGAACTCGAAATTAAAAAAAAAAAAAATGTTAAAGGGCAGCTAAGCAGCTCAGTGGATAGAGGGACAGGTCAGGAGTGGGGAGGTCCTGGGTTCAAATTCTACCTCAGGCACTTCCTAGCTATGTGACCCTGGGCCAAATAATTTCACCCCAATTAACTAGCCCTTGCAACTCTTATGCCTTGAAACTGATACTTAGTATCAATTCTATGATAAAAGATTATGGTTTTTTTTAAGGCTAAATATTTGCTTTTACATATAATTGAAGAAAAAGTAAAATATTAATAAAAAAGAACAGGTGGTGCACCAGACATTATTGCAAACATTGATAATCCCTGTCATTGAGGTGATGAAGTTGTAATGTACTAACTGATTCCCACTGTCAGGTTCACATTTGGTAAGGAAAAGGCAAACCAGTCCAGGCCTCAGAAACGAAACAGGCCAAAACTCCTGAGCCCATTAGTTGTGGGTTTGGACAGAGAATGGTTACTACCTTTCCAACCTAAACAAGGTAAGAAGATCCAATCACAAAAAGAAAAAGGAAAAAAGAACAAATAAGATGATTCCTGACTAATACCATTTCTTTCTCTGACAGGGTTACTGAAATGGTACATCAAAGGAAATAAACTTTACCCAGATCTGAGCAAATCAAAAGACAAAATGCCAACCTTCATTCCACTCTGCCATACCTTAAGATTGTCTGTCACCTCTGTCTCTCCTCTCTTTCACAGCTAAATTGCCAGAAAAAATGGATACTCATTACCTCTACTTGTTTCTTCTCTCTTACTTTTCAACCACTTCCAATTTGATTTTTTGACATTTTTTCTCCAAAGTCACCACCAATTTCTTAAATGCTTTAAAAAACCAAGCATAGTCTTCCCTTTGGCCTTGTTCTCCTTGGCATTTGTGCAGTTTTTCACAGCACTCTTCTCCTCCTTCTCAATCCTTTGACTTCAGTTGCATTGCTGCCTCCAAGGCTCAGTGAGATGCCAGCTCCCATAGAATTCCTCTAATTGTTAACAATTTCTTCACCATCTCCCCAAATAATTTATATATTTTGTATTTACTTTTCGTTTGCCTGCTTTTTTCCTCTGAACATTATCTAAGATCCTTGCAGACATGGACATTTTTGTCCAAATCCTTTGTACTTAATAAACAAACTTCAAAAGGGGTACATAACAAATCACTAGGTTCTATTTTTCTAGAAAAGATGTAAATACAAGGGTTGGACAATACTGTGGTTAGATTCAGAAGTAGTGGAAATTGATAGGAGTCATTAATGACCAGATATAACCCTAGAACCATGTCTCTATGTCTAAATAATCCAGGGATCTAGGAGATGGCCCTGCACTACCCAACATTTTTATCAATAATGTAGATGAAGGCAGAGTGGGGACACTTACCACATTTGTAGAATATGCACAGTAAAGTGTGATACCTAATATAACAAATGATTTAGAATTCAAATCAATTTTGATGGGCTAGAATATTGGATGATGAAGAGTCACACAAGATGGTTAAGTATGAATGACTTGTGAACTGCATTTTGGGAGAGGATATCCACATCAATGAAATCACAAGACTTATTTGAGTTTAAATAATGGGCCAAATATAAAAAAATCTGACAGTTTCTAAAAGTCAACTTCACTAGAAAAAAATGGAGTTGAACACTAAAAAGTTGTTTGGGAAGGGAAAAGTATCTGAAAGATTAAATTAACTATAAAGTGGAGAATGTCGTTATCTTTTTCCTTGTTTCCAATTTTTTGGATGTCAACAGTTTGTTTGAATAGGGCAAGGTGAACCTGTTCTAAATGTTTGCAGTGTATTCTCATCTGTATATTATGTGCTAATATGCTTCTGATTTCACAAAATCATAAGAATTTCAGAGTTGGAAAAGAACTTAGTAGTCATCTAGTTGACCCATACTTTAATAAGACTTGTTTCTACAACCTCTCAAGGCAGCCCATTCAAATTCTAGATAGCACTCATTGGGAGCTAACAGCAAGTGTTTATTATATGAAAAGGACTTTGGCAAATCTTAGTCTCATTTTATACTCACCATAATCCTATGAGATCTGTGCAATAATTATTTTAGAAATGAAGAAAAATGAGGGGTAGGAAATGACTAAGTGACTTGTTCAAAGGGACACAACTTTTAGTTGCTTGAGGTAAGATTCCAAGTTGGATCTTTCTAATGTCAAGTCCAGCACTCTAATGTACAAACACAGTGGTGTCAAATTCAAATAGACATAGAGGCTACTAAACCCTATATAAAGATCCTTACTGGCTTTATATTGACTTAGAAAACCACAAGTTAGCATTTTTGTTTAAAACATATGTTTTATTATATTCTTGTTTATTTTGCTAAATGTTTCCCAATTACATTTTAATATGATTCTCTGTACTCCGAAGGGTTTCACCATTGTCTATGTTTGACATCTCTGCACTAAACCAACCTTTCTTTGCCCTCCTCTCATGAGGTCCTAATTCTGCTCTATATGGCTAAACAAAACATGCTGGTGTGATAGACAAAGCTCTGGACTTGAAGTCAGGAAGAAAAAAGGTTCAAACCTCACCTCAATTACTTGTGTAACTAAGGGCAAGTCAATTAACCTCTCAGAGCCTCACTTTCTTCATCTGTAAAATTATGAGATTGGACTTGATGACCTCTAAGTCACTTCCAAACACTTGAAGACAATTATTCTGTTGGTCCTGAAACTTTTTTCTTGTCTATTCACAGATCCTTTAAACATTTTTTTTTTAACCCTTACCTTCCGTCTTGAAGTCAATACTGTGTATTGGCTCCAAGGCAGAAGAGTGGTAAGGGTAGGCAATGGGGGTCAAGTGACTTGCCCAGGGTCACACAGCTGGGAAGTGTCAGATTTGAACCCAGGACCTCCCATCTCTAGGCCTGGCTGTCAATCCACTGATCTACCCAGCTGCCCCCTTTTTGGATTCACGGATTGCCCTATTCTAGATGTCCTCCAAGTTTATGAACATCTTCCCTAAAATGTGGTCCCCAGTACTAACCACAGTCTGGTCAATGGAGTGTGGTCAGGGCACAGTAGAGTGAGACTGGGCCTCCTAATACTTCTCACAGCAGCCCAAGATCACATCAGCTTTTTGTCTGACACCTCCATGCTGACTCACACCAGGCCTTCAATTGGCCATAACAGGAATAATCTTTTCAGATCCTTCTCAGTGGTTTCTTTGAAGTCAATGCCTGATTTCACTGAGCTTACATTTATCCCTATTAAATCTCATTTACTATATTCAATCCACTATTCTAACCTGTCAAGGCCTTTTTGGAACCTAATTAAACAGTGGCCTGACTGTACCTAGACAACAGACTCTGATGACACCCACATGGATAAGCTATTAAGGAAACACAAATTACTATCAGAGGCAAGGAGAAAAAGTGTAATGGGTGTGAATAGGTTGCTACATTTAACCGACGAGGAAATTCAAAAAGAAATGGAGTAAAATGAACTGGCCATGTGGGAAAGGAAAAAGATGACAGATAGCAAAGGTAAGTGTTACATTGGTGTCCTTTGGCTTGCATGGGTCCCACACGCACATACAACCTATGAAAGAGGCCCTGTGGTGAACTTAGAGAAGGATATGAATGAGGGTCAACAAGGATGCACAAGTATGGGTAGGGTTTGAGCTACATCATTGGAAGGAACTGCAAAATATGGGAAATTAATAAACTCCAGTGGCTCCATTCCAGACACAGGGGCTAACCAAGTCAAAGCAAAGGCAAGGAGAGAATTTCTGGTTGCTGAAGTGCTAGTACAGAAAGTGCTACTGGGGAGAGCAAGAAATAATCAGTAAATTAAAGTATGTATTAAAAATCAAAAGATAAAAATCTAACAAAGTCAAGATACAAAATAAAAGAGCTTGAAAAATTATGCAATCTTTAAAATTCTCTCTTCTCTTTTTTGTCACTCTCCTGCCATCACCACAAAAAGAGATAGAAGAACATCTGCATCGGACTGAGGCTCAATTTACTTTGTTTTTATGGAATATGGCATTGATATAGCCACAGGGTTAATTTTTTTTAAAAAGTGACAGAAGGAGGCAGCTAGATGGCTCAGTGAATTGAGAGTCAGGCCTGGAGACAAATTAAATCTGGCCTCAGACACTTTCTAGCTTGGTGACCCAGGGTAAATCACTTAATTCCAACTGCCTAGTCATTACCACTCTTCTGCCTTAGAAATGATCCTTAGTATCAAGTCTCAGACAGAAGGTAAGCATTTAAAAAAAAAAAAAAGGCAGTAGAAGCAAGAGGAAAAATCTGAACTGAGAGCAGGAGAGGCAAAGCTATGTGGGGTCTTGGGCAGGAAGTGAATCAGGGCCAACGGCCTTCTGGTTTCCAATGTACAGTTTGGAGCTATGGCTTATCTTTGGGCCTACCTAGGCATCATAATTTTTGGCAAACATTTTATCTCGAGAAATATAAGCAGAAGAAATATAAGTGGGGGCATCTGGACTAGGTAGCTCAGTGGATTGAGAGCCAGGCCTAGGGGCAGGAAGTCAGAGGTTCAAATCTGGCCTCACACACTTCCTAGCTGTGTGATCCTGGACAAGTCACTACCCCATTGTTTAGCCCTTACCACTCTTCTGCCTTGGAACCAATACACAGTATTGATTCCAAGATGGAAGGGGAGGGAGGGAGGGAGGAAGGAAAATGCTTAAGAGAAAGCATCCTTAGAGCTCAGACAAATATAAGACTCAATAGACATCAATAGGATGGCAAGTATCCTCCAGAAGGCCACAGGAATGCTAAATAATCAGGGACCAACCAGGTGATCAGTGAGATAACTACCAAGACAACAGAAATTTTCACCCCAAATCTTGAACAGGGAATGTGTCATGATGCTAAAGAGCTGGATATCTACAATGATGGTAAGCAATAATAACAGAAGGAGAGACTGAACCATTTTTGAGTGACATAAGAGGGAATGGAAATGGAGTGATGCTTGTGATCATGTTCCTCAATCCCCTACTCAAAACCTTCAGTAGTCCCCTATTGCCTCTATGAAAAAATACAAACTCTCAGTCCTGCATGCAAAGCCATTCTGCCACAGCTGGCTCATATTACTCATCTTCATACACACTCTACACTCCAACTCAACCCCCTCCTTCCCACCCCTGCATTTCCTTTCTTCAAGTTTCCTTCCAGGCTGAAATCAGGTACCAGTCGCCATAGGAAGTCTTTTAAAATTCCTGTGCTTAGGACTCCTTCCCACCTCAAAAGATCACAGATTCACTTTTCTGTGTAGATGTAGTCCATTTCTAGTAGAATACGAACTCTTTGACAGCAGGGGTCGCTGGGTTTCTTATTTCCCTAAACATTGCCTTAAAAGTTAAGTGGTGCCTGCTGCATTCCAGGCTGTGGTAAGAACTGAAGATAAAAAGAAAGGGGAAAATACACTCCCTGCCCTCACAGAGCTCACAGTCTAATGGAGAAGACAACACGTAAAACAACAGCATACAAATGAGATATGTACAGGACACATTTGAAGAAATTTTAGAGGAAAAAGCACTATAATTAAAGAGGATCAGGAAAGGTTTCTGAGAGAAGGAACTGGGACTTGAAGAAAGCCAATGAAAATTCCCAGGAGATGGAGTATCCTGGGTAAGAACAGCAAGGAAGGCAATGTCACTAGATGACAGAGGGTATAGAGCAGAGTAATGTGCAAGAAGACTAAAAAAGAAAGAAAGGGCTATGTTGTGAAGAGCTTTCATTGCTAATCCTGGAGACAACAGGAAGCCACTGAAGTTAACTAAAAAAGGTGGGATGAGGACATAACCAGGACTAGATTTTGACAGCTGAGTGAAGGATGGACTGGAGTGGACAGAGATTTGTGGCAGGCAGATCCACCGGCAGATTACTATAGTAGTTCAGGTGGAAGGAGATGAGGACCTACTCCAAGGTGGGAGCAGTGACAGAGGAGAGAAGAGGAAGTATATATGAGATGTTTATGAAGGTAAGAACAACAAGATTTAGCAACAGAATTGGATATGAGAATGTGGAATGAAAGTGAAGAGGAAAAGATAGCACCTAAGTTGATAAGAATGGATAGTGAATAGGAAGAGGTCAGTTTTGAAAATGAAAGATGAGTTCAGTTTTTAACACATTAAATTTAAGATGTCTATAGGCCATCCAGTTCAAGGTGGCCAAAAGGTAGTTAGAGATGTAAGCCTGGAGGTCAGAAGAAAAGTTAGGGTTGGATAAATAAATCTTGGAATAATTTGCAAAGAGACTATACCTAAATCAGTGGGGAGCTGATGAGATCACCAAACAACACAGATGAAACTGAAAAAAGAATAGGGCCAAGCTTTGAGAGATACCCACAGACACTAGCAAAGAAGACTGAAAAGGAGCAGTCAGAAAGGTAGAAAGAAGACCAAAGTAGGCACTTGCTCTGTGGAAAGAAAGAGAATTTTTCTAGACAAGCTTATTAAAAAAGTGTTCATTACAGGCACACCAGTATTTCTAAGCTTCTAAGTTATTACTAACTCTGACCACAATAATATATCTGGAAATAGCAGCCGTGGCCTAAGGAGTTCATCACCTAATGGTCAAATTATTGATGTTGAGCCTTTCCATATTTAACCAGGTTGTTTCTCAGGAACCAGACTTAGACTGAACCATATTCAAAGATTTTCTAGCTCAGAAGAATGCACTAAAGCTTGCCCATTAATGGCAAAGCTTTCAAAATCAATGGGTCACTTCCTACTACAATGATGCACCAGAAAAGAACTTTGTAAAATACTTATTAAACCATTATTTAAACTGGACAATCTTTTCAGTATTAAATAATTTTCAGATATAATGAAACACATTCCCAAAAAAACAATTCTATAAAACTCTTGAGGAAACTGTAAAATAATTTGGCCAAAATTATATTTAGATATCACAAGCTATATACAATGATAAAACTGAAAACATATCAACCTAAAATTTCAAAATAACATCATTTTTTGAAAATTAAAAGAAAACAAAACCAAACCATTTTTACCATTATAACTAGGGGGAAGAGTTCCAGGTTAAGATGGCGGCAGAGTAAAAAGCAGCTACTTGACTTCTCCTAACCTACGCATATAGGACTCCTCAAGAAGACATAAAAATAAATCCAGATGAACAAAGGGACCCCACAACAGGGCGCAGCATTGAAGGTACATGGAATCGGGGCACTTCCATGCTATAAAGGGGTGAAACAGCTCTCACTAAAATGCGAGCTGAGCAACCCCCTCCCCCCCACACTACCTACAATGCCAAAGCCAGTGCACAAGACCTAGAGTGAACTTGGGGCACCCATTAAGTCATTGGCAGCTCCAGGGCCTGTTCCTGAGAGCAGCAAGACTTAAGACCCAAGAGGCTAAAGAACTCGCAGACTTTGAACACAGACCCTGAGTGCAGGTGCAGATGCAGCTGCAGACGGGGATTCTGAGAGCAGGTTCGGACCATATGTGGGGACCAAGAGAAGAGGGATGCACGACTGGGGGAGCAACGCCCTGAGACTGTTAAAGGAGCTTCGGACAGAGGAACAAGCAAGGGGACCACCAGGAGGCTTGACCCTGAGAACAACTAAACCTGAGACCTCAGGAGCCCAGAGAGCGCAGACAGACAATGGGCATGAGGATAAAGCTGAGAGAGTGCTGCGCTAACAATGGCAAGCCAGAGACAAGAAACCCAGAAGAGAAAGATCAAGAAGAAATCTTTAACACTCGACAACTTTTACACAAAAAAAAAATCCAATAATGAAAAAAAAATGTGAAGGAAGGGGGCCTAGCAGTACCAGATATTAAACTATACTATAAAGCAGCAGTCATCAAAACAATATGGTACTGGCTAAGAGATAGAGAGGAGGATCAATGGAATAGACTTGGGATACATGACATCAGCAAGACAGTGTATGATAAACCCAAAGAGCCCAACTTTTGGGACATGAATCCACTATTTGACAAAAACTGCTGGGAAATTTGGAAAACAATATGGGAGAGATTAGGTCTAGATCAACATCTCACACCCTACACCAAGATAAATTCAGAATGGGTGAACGACTTGAATATAAAGAGGGAAACTATAAACA
>NC_058130.1:762876157-762889872 GCF_016433145.1 Gracilinanus agilis
GGGGGGGGGGGGGGGGTGAAGGGGATAGGTGGAGCATGAATCAGGTAACCATGTTAAAAATGTATATTAATAAATGTTAATTTAAAAAAAAAAAAAGATCATCAAAAAAAAAATCCAGACAACAGAGCAAACAGCAGAGGAGAACAAACAAGTAATCATATCCAAACCTTCCCCAAAAAATGAAAAATGGTCACAAGCTACTGAAGAATTCAAATCTGAGATTATGAGAAAGATAGAAGGGATCTGGCAAGAAAATAACAGTTTAAAAGGCAGAATTTCACAATTAGAAAGTGAGGCTCAAAAATCAAATGAATTGATAAGCAAATTGAAGACCAGAAATGACCAGCTGGAAGCCTTAAAGAACCAAACAGACCAGATTCAAAAGGAAAACCAAAATATTATAACCGAAAACCAGGCTTTAAAGGCTAGAATTAGGCTATTAGAAAAAGATGCCCCCAAATCAAAAGAATTGATAGGCAAATTGGAGACCAAAATCAAACAGCTGGAAAACAGGATAGACCAAATCAAAAAGGGAAATCAAAAGAATATAGCAGAAAACCAGTCTCTACAAACAAGAATTGGGCAAATAGAAGCCAATAATCTCTCAAGACAACCAGAACAAATACAGCAAAGTCAAAAGACTGATAAAATAGAAGGAAACATGAAACATCTCACCGAGAAATTGACAGATCAAGAAAACAGATCTAGAAGAGACAATTTGAGAATCATTGGTCTTCCTGAAAAAGCAGAAATTAATAGAAATTTGGACTCCATACTAAAGGAAATTATTCAGCAAAATTGCCCTGAAGTTCTACAAAAAAGACATTGAAAGGATCCATAGATCGCTCTCTACACTAAACCCTGAAAAGACAACCCCCAGGAATATAATAGCCAAATTCAAGAGCTTCCAAGTAAAAGAAAAAAATTTTACAAGAATCCAGAAAGAGACAATTCAGATATCAAGGAGCACCAATCAGGATCACACAGGATCTGGCAGCCTCCACATTACAAGACCGCAAGGCTTGGAATATGATATTCAGAAAGGAAAGAGAACTGGATCTACAACCAAGGATCACCTACCCATCAAAACTGACTATATACTTACAGGGGAAAGTATGGGCATTCAACAAGATAGAAGATTTCCAAGTATTTGCACAGAAAAGACCAGGACTAAATGGAAAGTTTGATATCCAACCACAAAAACCAAGAGAAACATGAAAAGGTAAATAAGAAACAGAGGGGAAAGAAAACTTATTTTTAAATTTGCCTCTTTGAGGGCTTCAATAAGATTTAATTATTTGTATTCCTATATGGAGAAATGTTATGTGTAATTCTCTGTAGTGAATTCTATTCACTATTATAGTATCCACTACTATAGTAATTAGAAGAATTATTCACAGGGAGAGGTTGGAGTAGTAAATGGTCTAAGATGATAAGAGGGTGGGTGGGAAAGAGGGAGGTGAATAGGAGAGGACACCAAGAGAAACTTGAATGAATAAGAAAAATAGGTTATCCTATTACACACAAAGAGGACATGAGAAGGGGAAGGGAAGAATACTAGTATAAGAAGGAGAGGAAGAGAGCATTAAAAGGTAATATTTAAACCTTACTCTCAGTGGAATTAACCCTGAGAGGGAAGAGTAGCTATATCCATTGAGATATAGAACTCTATCTAACCCTACTGAGAAAGTCAGAAGGGATAAACCAAGGGGAGCAGAGGAGTGGGGAGGTCAAAAAAGGGAGGGGAGGAGAAGAGAGAGGGAATTCATTAGGCCTTAAAAATAAAAAGAGGGGAATAACAAGGGAGGGGGTAGAAAGGTTAGTAAATCAAGGGAAGGGACATGGGTTACTGGTTTAAAACAAATCACTGGTTTAAAAGGAAATAGCCTAAGAAGAAGGGGTAGAACTAGGAGAGGATACCAAAATGTTGGGGAATACACAACTGATAATTATAACTCTGAATGTGAATGGGATGATTGATTATACTAAATTAAAAAGCTTTTGTACAAACAAAAACAATGTAGCCAAAATCAGAAGGGAAACAACAAACTGGAAAAAATCTTTATAACAAAAAACTTTGATAGGGGTCTAATTACTCAAATATACAAGGAGTTAAATCAATTTATTAAAAAATCAAGTCATTCCCCAATTGATAAATGGGCAAGGGACAGGAATAGGCAATTTTCAGATAAAGAAATCAAAACTATCAATAAGCACATGAGAAAGTGCTCTAAATCTCTAATAATTAGAGAAATGCAAATAAAAACAATGCTGAGGTATCACCTCACACCTAAAAGATCGGCTAAAATGATAGTAGGGGAGAGTAATGAATGTTGGAGAGGATGTGGCCAAATTGGGACATCGATGCATTGCTGGTGGAGTTGTGAACTGATCCAACCATTCTGGATGGCAATTTGGAACTACGCACAAAGGGCTATAAAAGATTGCCTGCCCTTTGATCCAGCCATACCATTGTTGGGTCTGTACCTCAAAGAGATCATAGACTTGTACGAAAATATTTATAGCTGCGCTTTTTGTGGTGGCAACAAATTGGAAAAGAAGGGTATGTCCTTCAATTGGGGAATGGCTGAACAAACTGTGGTATATGCTGGTGATGGAATATTATTGCACTAAAAGGAATAATAAAACTGGAGGAATTCCATGTGAACTGGAAAGACCTCCAGGAATTGATGCAGAGTGAAAGGAGCAGAGCCAGAAGAACATTGTACACAGAGACCAATACACTGTGGTAAAATAGAATGTAATGGACTTCTGCACTAGCAGCAATGCAATGATCCATAACAATTCTGAGGGATTTATGGAAAAGAATGCTACCCACATTCAGAGGAAGAACTACAGGAGTGGAAACACAAAAGAAAAACAACTGCTTGAACACATGGGTTGAGGTGGACATGATTGAGGATGTAGACCCGAAACCACCACACCGATGCCAACTATCAACAATTTGGAAATAAGTCTTGATTGATGACACATGTTAAAACCAGGGGAAAAGTGCATTGGCTGGGAGGGGGGAGGAGGGGAAGGGGGGAGGAACGAAGGGGAAAGTAAGAACATGAATCATGTAACCATGATAACTTTTCAAAAAAATAAAAATTATTAAAACACAAAAAAAGAAAAATAATAACTAGGGGGAAAATTCTTCATCAAATGAGTGATAGAGATGATTGCCAAAAAAAGAATAATTTTAATTATTTGAACCTGAAAAGCTTTTGTAGAAATAAAATCATTAAACCTTCTACAGAAAGGAAAAGAATTGCCTAGGGAGAAAAAATATCTCTGAATCAATATCCCTAATAAGGTACTATGATTTACATATACACACATATGTATGTATACATTTGATCAAATATATTCATATAAATATAAAATGAAAGAACCAGCTCCAATAGATAAAATATAAAGAGCCATCTCCAGCTGATAAGTAATGAAAAGGATATGAACAAATTATGTAAAAGAGCTTCAAATCACATATAAGGGGAAAGCAAATCAAAACAACTCTGAGTCATCTTGGCAAATGGATAGAAATGATTCAAAATAGAAAGTTAATTTTGAGAGGAGATATGGAAATTAATACATTGTTGATGGAACTGTGAATTGATCTAACCATTCCTGAAAGCTTTCTGGAATTATACAAAAAGAAGTGACTAAACTATCCACAATTGTTTCAACCCGGAGTTCCCACCACTGGAAATCATCAAAGTCAGAAAGATCCTAAATATACCAGCATGGTCATGGTAACCCTTTTCTGGGTGGCAACAAAGAATTAGAAGAAACAAAATAGATGTCCATAGATTAGAGAAAGAATGGTTAAGCAAACTATGGTGGCTGAATGTAAAATTAGCATACTTTTAAAAAGGTCAAATATGAAGAATTCAAAAGTATGAAATTTGCCTTCCTTCACTGCAGAGATAGGGGCAGAAGTGTGGAATGCTTCAATAAACTATGAGACAAAGTTGATTTATTCATAAGATTTACTGAATCGCTTTTTTTTCTTCTTTCATTTTTAGTGAAAGGGATGGCTTCTTGGGTCAAAAAGGAAAGCAAAGGATACATTTGAAAATGATATAAAAACAAAAGACAGCAGCGAAAATAATATTTTCATAAGTGAAATGTCCTAAAAAAAAATAGAATAAAATTGTCAAGTGAAAGAGAGAAAAATAAATTCTGAGGAATCCAGAAAATTAAAAGGCATATTTTGAATAAATGTTTATGAGTAAAATGTCTATCTTTTTACCATTTTTTTATTAAAAGCATAATTAGGGAATTACAGTTTTTTCCCCTCCAAGTAAAACTTAGCTTTAAGAAACCAATGAAGAAAAAAAGGTAGAGAGATATTTAATGAAGCAGTTGACTCCAGGCAAGGAAAAAGGAGGAGAAAATTGAGCATAAATGTCTTTCTTCAGGGTTCTATGATAAATACAAAGATTCCTTGTAGAGAAAGAGACCTCAATGCCAGCTTTGGCCCCAGAATAACAGAAAGAGGATGAGCTCCTGTTCTTCATCATGCCTGAGAGAGCAATTTCAGGGAAAAAAGGTAGAACTGAGATACAAGCTGAGATAAAAGCTCCCCATACTTCACTGGATCAGATCTCATTGACATGGATGGTCCTTCAAATCATAAAGATCCCAACTCATCCATGCCTGCCAGTCTCTACCATACTTGGCAGTCAATCATCCAACATTTACTAAGAAGTCATTCTATGTCAAGCACTAGATGTTGTACATGCCCTCCCATAGGTTCACCACAAAAGGTTCACAGAACCTGAGGTTAACTTCTCTGCCTTTTTTGACAACGTACCAATACCCATTGAGCCACAATCCATTTTTTGGTTATTATTCCTCCCTCTTACCACATGACCACCTCATCTTTTTCCATTATACATTTTCTTGATGAAATCCTTTACTGAAGTTCTTCAAAGATCCCCTCATTTATGTGTTGTATAGCCTGCCCACACTCACCACATGGCTCTCCATTGTTCCCTAAGGAACACTCCTTTTTAAATTTTAAATTCTTCAGAGTCTGCAGTGTTCCATGACCTGAAGCTTTACAAACACACTTCAAAATATGGGCATTAAAAAGATGAGTCTGTTTCCAAAAGAAGTTTGATGTAATTAAAGGAGCTATTACAGTTAATTCTGATAGTCTGCCCAGCCAAAACAAAAGGGATGCTTAGGTCTGATTTGATTTGAGGGGTTCCAGATTTCATCCAATCAGATCTTCAGTATTTAAAGGCTTGCAAATGTTTAACTGGTACAACCAGCACAAATATCATCTTCAAACAAGAGCACTTGGATAGCCATCCATGGCAACTCCTACTTCAACTCAGTTTCTTCACCAAACCTCCATGACGATGAAGAATACCTTTGGCAAATACACTCCTCCGCCCTATTTTTATGTTTCACCTAACAGTAGTAATCAGAGGGTCAAAAAAGATTCTATTTTGACTTTCAAGACATACCAACTAATTTTGTTGTATACATGAAATACACTTTGTTAAAAAAGATCCTGTAAGGTAGTCTTTTATTCCAACAAAGGCTTTTTGCTTAAATAATCACAAATGAGAGACAGAAAGATCAGACACGGCAGGCTTCATATTCTCTAAATCACTTATATGACGATAAAGATATGGTCTACTGAGGAACATCATTTGCGAAAGCTGTTGTTCACTACCGGTACACTCATTGGAGATGCCCTTAGTGCATGTATACATCATCCTCATAAATATTTTTTAAATAGATGGTAGTTGTGATGCCCTCTCATTTACCTTGCTTTCATATCAATTCAGTTCAAGATATTTTTCACACCTTTGGTATTTCCCCTTCCTTCAGAGGGAGAGCTTGTCAGTCAATCTCTTCATGTTCCCAATGTAGTGCCATCTTGAAAACGAGTCTCCTGTGCATATATTTGGTCCAATCCAAATTCTTTTCCAATCTGTTTCCTTTTATGTCATTTTTACCCTCTTTAATACATCCATTACTGTGGTACCAGGTTCTAAGTGCAGTGGTTCCACTCTGCTTCAGAGTAAAAATCCAGGCAGATATATTTCTATTTTCCTTCTGCTTGCTCTCTTCCACTTTCATTTTTAAGTGCCTTTTGAATGATTTGCTCTCACCACACCTTCCTTAACTGGTTTTACTTTCTTCTGTTTCTGCTTAATGAGTTAGTATACTCATAATCTTCCAACATTCACCTCCATGACATTTTTCTTTAACCCTTACCCTCTATCTTAGAATTTATACCAAGTACTGATTCTAAGACAGAAGAGCAAAAAGAGCTAGGCAAGTGGGGTTAAATGACTTACCCAGGGTCACAGATCTAGGAAGTATGGGAAGCTATATTTTAACTCAGGACCTCCAAACTCAAGGCCTGGAGCTCTATTGCCTGAACTACCTAGCTGCCCCCTCCATATGACTTTCCAAACAAGCCTAAACCAGTGTTGTCCTTGGCTGTCATGCCTCTCCTCTAACAAAAAGCTCAAGTGTTTTCTATGTAATATGATTTTTAGGTCTGAGGGTTTTTTTATTATGGTAACTGATTTATATCAGTTGAACTTCTATATTAAATTATTATACTCTCATTTCAAAAAGAGAAACAATACTTGCCTGATCCACCTCTCACTGTTAGTGTGAAGAAAGAGCTTTTTTTTTTTAGGAGGAAGTTTTATTGTCTATATAATTTACATGTCTCTGTCCTTCTAATTGAATCATTTTTGTTTACTTCTTGCTATCCTCATGTATTCTCACCTTTGTATAAAAATAACCAAGTATTACAGTTTATTTGATTTGAGGTGTCTCTTTGGGTTCTTCATAATATTACTCTTCCACTTCATTCTCACCAACAAATTTTAGTGCATAAGTGGCAATGATGATTATAGCCATCTTTTTGCAAATATGCATCAATACGATATGTGATGAGAAAATATCCTCAGAAAAAAAAAATGTTTCTTGTTACTTCTGGATATATTATAAACCCCTCTCTGCCATCTCCTCTCTTTCCTCCTTTTTTCTAAAAATTAATTAATTAATTTAGAGTATTTTTCCATGTTTACATGAAAGAAAGGACATTTTAAACCCAATAGGTTCTCCTGGGTTCAGACCACTAACTACCAGAGTTCCTCCAAATACTGAGATTGCAAAGGTGAATTGTAGCATTTTGTTATAAACTTATATTTACCCAAAACAGTTAAAGAATACATTTTTCTGATCAACTAGGTATCACAGTGGAACACTAAACCTAGAGTTGGGAAACCTGAGTTCAAATCTGCAGACACTTTCTAGCTGTGTGACCCAGGGCAAGTCACTCAACCTCCCCATTCACTAGCCTTTACCATTCTTCCGCCTTAGAACTGATACTATTGTATTGATTCTAAGAAAGAAGGTAAGGATTTGGGGGGGAGGGGCACCTATATACGACAAGTTAAAATTAAAAGTTTTTGTTAAAGACTATCAGGGTTTTATTAAAATATAAACTGTACTTAATGACTCAGAAGTCAGTTTTATATTTGGTAGTATTTCAGGGTTATCATTTATGATTGTCAAAGGATAAATAGCTTTAAAGCTGGAAAGGATCTTAAGAGATCAAGGAACCAAATTCCACCATGAACTATGCCCAGAATAGGCAAATGGCAGCCCAAACTTAACACAGGTAGTAACTAACTGACTTCAAATCTTGTGCTCTTAACCTCATAGTTATTTTTATACAACACTAAAAAGAGAGGTGATAGCTGACCACCGCTGTCATTCCTTGTCATAAGGATAGCTCTGTCAATCAAAACTTTGAGGATGCTAACAAATATTACCAGCTTTGTGTATCTTCAGCAAACAGAAGCAACTGAATTTAGCAACTAGCTAGCAAAAATAATTAGCATAACAATAAACTGCCAGATAATAAGATGAGGGGAACTCTCTTCTTACCCTATCCCTTAAATCCCAACCACCCACACTGAGGATACTCTTACCTTGGACTCTTCTTCCCCAGAGAAGCTACATCTAGGCCTGTGCTTGTCTTGTTCTCCTTACCCCATAACTCCTCTAACCCTGAGGCTTGAGCTATCTGGAGATCACAGACCCAATAAGGACTTCTTCCCAGAGAATTGAAATTTCTCTCTGCCTAGTTCACTGAAATGAATTTACATTTAAAGGCTTGAGTATTGTACTAATCACTTTATGTAGCACTCAGCACAGGTTACAACACTGTTTGTTAGTCCCTGCATTATGGAGGGCAAAAAATTTGTTTTTGGAAAAAAACCTTTGATAAAAAACAACTTTTCATTTTTTCCTCTCATCACAAGATATAGCAGAAATGGGAAAATAAGCCAACAGTTTGAGATTTCTGGCCAATGGGAATTTAGGTAAAGGGGAATTTACATATTTTTTTCCAAAATAATGATTAGAAACATCTTCTTCCCCTCCCTCCATGGAGATCCTGAGAATGCTTGTGGTGAATCATGTTTGTGGAAGAGGCTCCAATAGAATTCATTTAATGTTTGAGTTCTGATAGAAAAATTAAATATCCCAAATGCCTTTAAATATCTTAATGTGAATGAATATTGCTCCTTGTATAGCAGAAAGGGCACTGGAATTTGAAACATAGGACCTGAGTTCAAATCCCACCTATGCCATATGGGTGAATGGCACCACAGGGCCTCAGTTTCCTCCAATGGAAGCTGGATTTGATGGCCTCTGTAGTCCCCATTTTAGCTCTAAATCTATGGTCCTATGATCCTAGAAACATGCCTATTGTTAAATGCACCATATAGAAAATATATCTTAACAACCTAGAGGCCAAGGGGGAAAGGTGCCTAATCGTTAAGAATGACTGATATGTTAAAAAGAATATAAAACCCAAGTTCTCCACAGAATATATTTCAAGTTGTTAATACTAAAGTATTTATTTTTGAAATAGTATTCTATCAGCAAAGAGCTCTATTGGGTCCTCTATCTGTTCCTAATAAAAATCTGAGCCCCATCTTCCTGGAAAAATGGGTTTTCAGGAGTACTTTAGAAAATATAACTATGCAAATCTCCTATAGTTATTTCAGCTGATATTGTAGAAAACTGTATAGGGTGCAATAATAGCTCAAGATAGATTTGAAAGGCCTACCAGTGGGACTCTCCCTATTTTCTAGCTATAGTTTATTAGAAAACATTTCAAAATATTGCATCAAAACATAAATCATAAATGTCTTATTTGAAATGCATCCAAGCTGATACTACGATATTTTTATGCCTTGGAACAGCTCATAACATAAACGTGCTGTGATAACATCATTAATAGTCTTTGATGTTATTTGTCAGTGTTCACTCCTAAAAAATATCTTAACTCGGGAGAAAAAATAGCCAATTAAATAAATGTCCAATGAGATATTTTAACTAAAATTCAATAAAGTGAAAAAAATTTAGGAAACTGACACAAAGACTGACACAACTAATAGCCTCTTTCTAATAGATAAATCATCAAAAGACAGGAACAGTTTTCAAAAGTACTGACAAGTATCCAAACGAAAAATGCTCCAAATTAATAAGAAAAGCTACTACTGTTTGGTCTAATTCTCCATCTGTTGGAGGGACCTTGTATGCCAGCACTCTCTTAGTTCATATTCAATGCCAACATGAAATGAGTCACTCAAAAGTCATTGAACAGTTAAAAAGAGGAGGTTTACTTTGCCTCAACACAACAAGAATACACAACAAGGCTACCGTGACACTTTTTTTTTTCTGGACTCTATTCCCTTTATCTCCCAACAAAAACACATCTGGTCAATAAAGCAGAACATGGTGAAGGACATGATGGTTCAAATGGGCTTCAGGAATCAACTAAGTCAGAGGGGCCTAGAATCACCTTGGCTGGGACTTTTTATGTTCTTAGATGGCCAGAAAACTATGTCAAGGAAGCCAGAGCTAATAAGGTGCCTGGGATAGCTTTGTCTCCCTTTAAGGAAAGTGAATTCTTGGCATCAGAGGGAGGGAGAAGAGAATTAGGCCTACCCCATGTTGTGGGTAGGAGTAAAGATGTTGTGTCAGTGAAACGCTGGTAAATAATAATTCTGCCATACCACAGACACAGAAAAATCCAAGTGGATGAAGAATGATACATATTGTACAAGTTGTGATTTTTTGCATTTAGATGACCAATCAACAGAGATCATCTGTGTGTGAGGGAGAGGGGGAGGAAGGGAGAGGGAGAAAAAGAGGAAAAAAGAGAGAGAGACACAGCAAATGAAAAGTGAGTTGGGCCAAAAATTGAACAAGAGGAAGAAAATAGACTAGAATGCTTTGGTAAATTGCCAAATTCCTTTAACGACCCCAAAATCTCTCTAAAACAAAGGTCCATCTTTTTTAATATCAATATCCTACTAGTGGTGTTGTATAGCTGGCCTCAGTGGTTTTGATATGGCTGAAAGTCACAGTTCAGTCTCCAAAGAACTGAAAATGGGCATTACAGAGGACAATACAGTTACAAGCAGGGAATGACAAGGAGAGTCATAGTAAAAGATGCTAAAGAAATGGATGACTCAAAAAGACAAAGGTGGACACATGACAAGAGCAAAAGGAGACCAAGTGGGGACCTGTGTGCCCCACTGAAGCCCTTGTGATGACACAGGAAGGTGACTTCCTCACCAAGACCAAAGACAAGGACATGAAAAAGACTTGCCCAGGATGGACCAGCATTCATGCTGTGGAAATTTAAGACTAGCTTATACCCCTTTTTGGCGCCCCAAGACAACCTTTGGATTTTAAAAGTGAAAAAGTCTAATCTTAAAATTGAAGCCAGAAGGAGCTTCTTTCTCTCTGATCCTTACAGAATAAGGGTGGAGACAAAGTTTTTTATTTATCTGTAAGATTCCCATCATGAAGCCATTCTAAAAGTCTCCTGATCCCTGGGTCCAGAAGACCCAACTCTTCTCTAGAATAAAGTCAGAGGGCTCCAATCAAAGAAGCTTGGGAAAGGAATGTCAGGAAGAGCATCAACTAGAGCCCTGAGAGGAAGTGGGGGATTTTTCCTTGGAATCTCAGAATGAGTAGGTGTGTGGTAGGGACCTTGCTCTCAGAAGGAAAGGTGGGTCACTATATGTAACTGGGGCCTTCTCTTTTTCTGGCCTGTTTTTTATTATTTAATAAATAATTATAAATTAAGATGCAATCTCTGGAGAATTGTGATTGTAACAATGCACTATGATCCACATCCCTGGAAAAAGTAACATCAATCATAATGGAATATGCTCATACCATAAGGAAGGACAAAACTGAGAAAACTAGAGCAGCAGAAGGAGGCCTTTGGGAAGTAAATCGTACCAGGAGAATTAAGATCAATGACTCACATAATGTAAATCAAAACAGCACAGAAAAGACAACTGAACTAACATCAAAGACAATGACCTATACTGGGCAAATGGAAGGCACCTTGTCCCTGGTAAAGAAGGTGTGAAATGTTGCAGATGTTGTCTAACACTAGCACCAAGCCATCTTACATAACTGTTTTTCTTTGCAATAAGAAGGGTTCTACTGAGGGAAGAAGCTACCAAGAAAAATCAGGAAATGTCTGTCATGTAGATTTTTAAACGAATAAAACTTTAAAAAAATTTCAGGCTTAACTATATTATTAAGAAAGAAATTAGTTTCATACTGGGGGAAAGTTGCTATTCATATTCAAATCATCTTAAAGTTTTAATACCAAAATAACACCATATCATCTGCCTGAACTGATCACTAGGAGAACAGTTAGTTATACTTATGCATACACATCCTCACCTGAAATATGAAAAGTAATGATTAACAACAGCTTTGTAAATTTTTGTACTTAACCACTCATTTTTTATAAAATGCAAATTTTCTCCTTGGCTTATATAAGTACCCACAAATCTCCATATATTTAAATATGTATGTATATTCATTATTTGCATTTTTAGGGTTCATGAGAAAAAGAAAATTCTAAAATTCTAGACTATCATCTATTTCAAACATTCATTTGGAGAATTTAGAGAATGTGATATTACATTGTTCTACACAGAAGAATCTTAAAAGAATTTTCAGAAACACTGTTAATTAGATTAACATACAGAGCTGTAAGGGACCTTAGAGACCATGTAAGTCCAACACTCTGATTTTACAAATTAAGAAATTAAGACCCAAGGAGGTTAAATGATTTATCCAGGGTCAACCAAGTAGTAACCACTTAATATACTTGTTTTTTCCTTCAAATGATTTCTCCTAAATTACTATGTTGTTTGGATTATCTCCTGATTTCTCATTTCCCATCTGCTCATTTAAGATTCATGTCCATCCAGTTTCTGAAATATTTGTCACATGTCATTAGCATCTTTGTGGAATACAGCACTGTTTTTAAAAAGTTCAGGACTAAACTACTGTAGAAAAGAGACAATCACAATGACCGGATGATCTGAAGGGATGATCACTGAATAACGGGTGACAGCACCTAAAGAGCCAGGCTCCAGGCCAAAAAGACCTGTTCTCAAGCCTGACCAGTGACACCTACTAGCTACCTAGTTTTAACCAAATCATTTAACTTCTCAATGACTCCAAAAAGTCAGAAGTTCTTAACCTGGGGTCCATAAACTTTTTAAAAATATTCTGATAACTATTTCAATATCGTGGGTTTCCTTTGTCCTAAATATTTTATTTTATACATTTAAAAATATTCTGTGAAGGCGTCCATGGGTTTCACCAGGCTACCAAAGCAGTACAGACACAGAAATGGTCCAAGAACCCCTACTCTAAGACTTTAAGTTAAAAAAGCCACTAATAAGCATTAGTAACAGAAACTTCTTCATCTGGAGCTACCCACAGCAATAAACTCACAGACCGAACTCCTGCCCCCAAAAATGATTGGTCATGGCTGAGCCAGGCCTATATGATGAAAATGACAACAATGCATAAATCAATTTACAGATTTAGTGTTGTATTAAAATGCAATGGGTTTGCTTCATAAAAAGACAAAGCAAAAAAAATTCCTTTGGATTAAGAAAAAGGATAAAAGTCCTAAGGGAAATCAAATCTCAAGGTAATGAAGAACACTTCTAGACCATAAATCATTAAAATTATTTGATACTAATTAAAAAGTTAAAAAATATCCAATAAATAGAATAGATAAGCAAGAATCAAAAACAATCAAACACAGCTAGTGTTTGATAGTCCCAAGAATATATATATAAATTGCAGAGGTTAAAGGAAATCATCTTTGATGAAAACCATAGCATGTTGGCAGAAAATTAACTTTAGACCAGTAATATATACAATGTAACAAAAGTTCTAGATGGATACACACTATAGACCATTAAAAAAGTGAATGAGAAGATACGCCTTTCCACAGCTAAGGCAAGAGGAAGAACTGTTAGGCAAACAGGATAGAGTGAATCATAAAAGACAAAACAAACGATTCTGACAACATAAAAATCAGAAGGCATGTGTCTGAAGTATCCATATAACTAGGATAAAAAGAAAACTGTCAGGTGTAAAGGATGAGGAAAGCTTAATATCAAAATTACTGATAAGTATTATGTCTAAGATATGCAAAGAATTTTTTTAACATTTATTAATATTCATTTTTAACATGGTTACATGATTCATGCTCCCCTTTCCCCTTCAACCCCCCCCCCCCCCGCAGTCCCCCCCACCTTGGCCGATGCGCGTTTCCACTAGTTTTGTCATGTGTCCTTGAACAAGACCAATTTCCC
>NC_058130.1:762890258-762912235 GCF_016433145.1 Gracilinanus agilis
ACTATTCTGTGTTCACTTAACATGTTTATAGTTTCCCTCTTTATATTCAAGTCGTTCACCCATTCTGAATTTATCTTGGTGTAGGGTGTGAGATGTTGATCTAGACCTAATCTCTCCCATATTGTTTTCCAAATTTCCCAGCAGTTTTTGTCAAATAGTGGATTCATGTCCCAAAAGTTGGGCTCTTTGGGTTTATCATACACTGTCTTGCTGATGTCATTTATCCCCAGTCTATTCCATTGATCCTCCTCTCTATCTCTTAGCCAGTACCATATTGTTTTGATGACTGCTGCTTTATAGTATAGTTTAATATCTGGTACTGCCAGGCCCCCTTCCTTCACATTTTTTTTCATTATTTCCCTTGATATTCTTGATCTTTTGTTATTCCAAATGAAATTTGTTATAGTTTTTTCTAATTCAGTAAAGAAGTTTTTTGGTAGCTTGATAGGTATGGCACTAAATAGGTAAATTAATTTGGGTAGAATTGTCATTTTTATTATGTTAGCTCGTCCTACCCATGAGCAATAAAGAATTTTTAAATATAGAAGACCAAGAACCATTCCCTGATGAATATTTTGCAAAAGAAAAATTGGGAATTACCAACAGTATAAAACTGAGATTTTTCTTACACTCAGAAAATTATAAAAAATGACAAAAGATCCAAAGAAAGGGTAAAGGGACTGTAAGAAGAGAGGAACAGAGGCAGCTGGGAGGCTCAGTGGATTGAGAGACAGGACTAGAGATGGGAGGTCCTGGGTTCAAATTTGACCTCAGATACTTCCTAGCTATGTGACCCTGGGCAAGTCATTTAACTCCAACTGCCAATCCCTTACTGCTCTTCTGCCTTAGAACCAATACATAGTATTGATTCTAAGATGGAAGGGAAGGGAAAAAGAGGAGCAGAAGGAGGAAGAAGAAAAAGAAGAAATTGAAGAAAGAGAAGAAGAGAAGAGGAGAAGGAAGAAGAAATGGGAGAGTAACACTAATATACTGTTGGTGGAACTCTGAAATTAGTCTAACCATTTCAGAAAATAATTTGGAATTATGAATGAAAAGGCTATTCACGGACTTTGGCGGAGAAATCATATATATTTGGGCATATTATATATACATATATTATGTTCTATCTATAATACATATCCTATATATGTTTACATGTATTGTATATACATACATATCAAATTGGACATATACTCCCATGGAGCTTAATGAAAGAGAAAGATTCTAAATAAACCAAAACAATCCTAGCAGTACCTTGTTGGGTGGGGGATAAAAAAAAGTGGAAATAAAATGAACATCTATCAAATAGAGAATGGCTGAATAAACTGTGTAATAGGAATATCAGGGAATATTACTGTGCTATAAGAAACATGAGGAATTCAGAAAAACATCATCTAACAAGAAAAATAAAATAAATAAGGCCAAGAGAACAATGTAGTCAATTATTCCATTAATGTAGACAAAAAGAACACTAAAACAAAGCCTGAATAATTGGAATGACCATTCCTTGACCTCGGGGTATTTCTTTGAGTAAAGGGATATATAGGAACTATGGGTGTCAAATGTTACATACACAGTCACTTCACATGTTTTCTTTATTATGAAGGAAGTTTGGACTCACTAGGTGGCAAAAGAGGAAGTTAATAAGTTTGGAAATCATTATGATATGAAAGCAAAGTCATAAATAAAATTTATTCTAATAAATTCATTTCATTATTTCACTGGGGGGGGGCGGGGAAAGACTTTTCCTTTCCTTATTAACAACCTATTGTCTACCCATTTCCCCTAAAAAGGCTGATGAAGAAATCTCTCTTTTGAGAATCCTTTCCTGAAAAACCCCACCCCACAAAGACCACTATTTGAAATGTTTCCCAAGAAAGCTGATAATTTAAGATTTGTCTATTGAGAAAAAAGAATTGTTTCCCTTGGCACATAAGAGATGAACCATATTTAGATTCTGGTATAATGAACGGTATAAGAACATCAAAACAGAAGAGAACCCACAGTTCATAGTCCATATTCTATTCAGAAGAGAGCAAGAATTATAACAGTGGATTGAGAGCCAGGCCTAGAGATGGGAGAGGTCCTTGATTCAAATCTGGCCTCAGACACTTCCCAGCTGTGTGACCCTGGGCAAGTCACTTGACCCCCCCATTGCCTACCCCTTACTACTCTTCTGCCTTGGAACCAATACACAGTATTGTTTAAGGGTTTAAAAAAAAAAAAGAATTATAACATATGCAATATCAAAATGTGATTTTATCTACAGTAAGCTATCCTTACCTAATATCTTAGGCCTTTCTAAAACTCCTCTATGACAAATCTCTATCAACCCTGTAGCACTTTAAATTCAAAGAACACTCCATGAGCTGCCAAGGGATCAATAATTTAAATTGTCAAATATTAGCCACAGCTTGAGTTTCCAATCATTGTGCCAAACACTGTCCAGGGTGGTTAGATTATAAACTGTAAGAAAATCACTAAGGCCATTTAAAGAGCCAATCAACAGTGAGTCAACCATCTATACTACTGAAGAAAACATTGAGGTTTCATAAGCTCATAGGATCATAGATTTAAAGCCACAGAGGTCAAAGACAACCCTCTCATTTTATGGTGAAGGAAACTGAGGCTCAGAGATTAAGGTGCCCACATAACACAGGCTAGATTCAAAGCCAGTCCTTTTGACTAAGTCCAGGGCTCTATATATCATGCTTTCTCAAAGATAAGATTCACCTGAAGATTTTTTTTTACCAGCTTCCTTTCTTAATCCTGACCTTTATTCCACTCAGACAGAAACAGAAAAATAAAGCTAATTCCTCCTTCCCCCTCTCCTGTTTTAAACCTCCCTCACAAAAAAAGAAGTGGCAAAAGATCATGCATTCCAACTTTCTGATCAAAGCTGTCTAGGGCTCATCTAGCTACCCAAGAAGGTTCAACAGATGCCACTAAGACATACAATTTAAAAAAAAAATTCTGTAACCTCCATTTTAGATCCTTGATAGAAAAATGAAGAGAAATATTTAGATGGACCTGCAGGTCTCACTGATATGAGCTCAACTGTGTAGATTGTCACCCATCTACACTTTCTCATTCTATGGAAATCTCATCTATGTCCTTCTGTAAATCCTGGGCAAGGGTCCATTCCTAATGTATTAGGGGCATTCCTCTATGTCATTTGATATTCTATGTGGATCAGTGGTGAACACAGGCCATCCATTTGTTTTTCCTCACACTCATTACATAACATGACAAGCCTATGAAATTTTCCATTCATAATCTCTAATGACATGGTTTATGTTACCTCCTGAGTATGTCTTCTTTAATAATACAATTAATTCAATTTATGACTACCAAAGGACTCTCCATTGTCATCTGGGCAATTCACAACTGTGAACATGAACGATTGCTATTCCATGTTTCACAGTCATATCATTGCTGAAAGAATTTTGGCCCAGTTCACTGTCCATCTGTAGTATCTGACCAAGACAAGTGTATGGAAAGGCCAGTTCAATGGGCTATCATTCATTCACCATTTCTCTGTGGATAATTAGGCCAAATTGTTTTGATTGATTATAAATTCCTTCCAAAGGTCCTCCACAATACTAGGACTTGATACAATCAGCAATCATCGACCAAAAGAAACATCTATAAGAAATTCCATTTCCATTTGTACTCTCGCCATGATAGTGATAAACATTTTATGCCTTGTTTGATTTAATAATCAGAGGGTTGAACAAAGCTCTTAACTGCATCTTTCAAGGAATCTTGTTCAATTAACACAGAGACTGAGAAATACCTTGTCTCTAAAATTGCATCTAGTTTATTCTACCAGAGCAAACCCCTTTTTATAGTCAGCACAGAAAGATCTTGTACAGTCTTCTCTTTCAGTCAATTGTCTGACTATAAAGCTTGTGGATTGCCATGGAATATAATTCATAAGAGCCTATCTGTTATTTTCAATACCTTCCTCAAGAGTTCCCTCAAAATGTGGAGATTTTTCCCCAAAGATTTTTTACAGGTGGCAAAATAGGCATATGGTTCAGTAATTATATTTTTGAGATTGATTTTTTATCCCCTAAGCATCTAGTAATCCTACCGTTTTTTCAGATACTTTTAGAATCATATTCTCACAAGATCACACAGTGACACTATGCAATCACATTTCAAATACTTGAAGAATGGATCCCTCAGTATCCCCAAAACAGTTTCATCTTTCTGTATATGAACCACTGTTCTTCCCGTCTTTGTGTTTTATTTCCATATACCAAAAAAAAAAAAAAAATCAATGAATCAAATTCATTAAGCAACTAACATGTTCCAGGCACTGTGCCTAGAAAAAGTCTCCTATAGAAGGTGTCATTTGAGCTGAGTCTTAAAGGAAGTCTGGGAAGATAAAAGTCAGAAATAAGGAAGAAGAGCATTCCAGGCCTGAGGACAAAAGTTCAAAGATAGGGAGAGGGAAGATTGAAGCATCATGTATGAAGAATGGCAAGTAAGCCAATATGCCTGGACTACAGAATACAAAAAGAGAAGTAATGTCTAAGTGTAAAGGTAGGAAAATGTGAGATAGTGATATGCTTTAACTGCTAAACAGATTAGTCTCTATTTGATTCTATAAGAAACAGAGAACCACTGGAGTTTATTATATAGCAGTGATGTGAACAAAGCAACTTATGCTTTAGGAAAAATCACATGCAGCACATATGGTAGTGCTGTTGCTACTGATGGAGGAAATAAAAACTTTTATGGATCTTTTCAATTTTTTTTGGATTTGTTTCTTTGTTAAATGTTCTGGAAATGATCCATCAACAAGCATTTGCTGAATGCTTACTAATACCCTGCTAAACCCTAGAGGTAACCCAAAAAAATGATAATAAAAAGTCCCTGTCCTCAAGGAACTCACATTCTAAGTAAGAAAATGACATTTAAATAACTGGATACAAACAAAATATGTGCAGGACAAAAAGAAGTCAGTGTGTGAGAGGAAGGTACCAACAGCTGAAAGGAGTCTTGAAGGAGGCCAAAGAAACTACAAGGTAGAAGCAAGGGAACAATGCATTCCCAGTATGAGGGATAGCCTATCCAACAATAAGCATGAGTCAACTGCAAGCAGGCCCAACAGTACTGGTTTTTGATAATGATGATGATAATAATCAACATCTATATGGTGCTTTGTATGTAAAAGGCATTCTGATAAGTGCTTTACAATTTTTACCTTTTTTGTCATGGAACCCTGGGAGGTTGTTATTATCTCAGTTTTACAGATAGAGAAACTAGGCAAACAGGGGTTAAGTAATTTGTCCAGTCACACTGGTAGTATCTAAGGCCATATCTGAACTCAAGTCTTCTTAACTCCAGGTCCAGTACTCTAACCACTGCACCACCTTGTAAATTGTGTGCAGGGGAGTAAAATGTATAAATGGAAATAAAATTCTTAAGACAATTTTAAATGCCAAACAGTGTCAGTCAGTCAATAAACATTTGTAGTCATGAGTCATGCTGATAGTCTCGGACCTTAAAACCCCCTGGATTACAATCCACTGGGGGAAGACAACACAGAAAAAGGAAGTTAAAGGGGAAGAGGGCAAAGAAAGAAAGTAGAATCTACAAATACAATAAAGAAATGAAGAATTAACCAGTCCTTGCTAGGCCATCCAATAACTCTGATCAGAAGAGTCTGGTAGACGGTACTGATGAGTATGAAAACTGATACAGCCTCAAGGGTAATAAGTTTCCTGATGATGAGTTTTCCTGGGAACATGATCATAGTGAAGTTCTGTTAAAGGAGTACAGCTGGTAGAAAATGAAGAGTTGACTGGCCTAGTAGCCTTCTCATAGAGGCTTTGGGAAGAATTTATATTTGATCCTGGAACCACTAGAATTAATTAAAAATGGGTATGATATAATCAGACCTCCATTTTAAGAAAATCACATTGAAATTTTGAAAATGTCAAATTTGAGTAAAAGTTGAATTGCAGGGGCAGCTGGGTAGCTCAGTGGATTGAGAGTCAGGCCTAGAGATGGGAGGTCCTAGGTTCAAATCTGGCCTCAGACACTTCCCAGCTGTGTGACCCTGGGCAAGTCACTTGACCCCCATTGCCCATCCTTACCTCTCTTCCACCAAGAAGCCAATACACAGAAGTTAAGGGTTTAAAAAAAAAAAAAAAAGTTGAATTGCAATAGAAAGAGCCAAGAAGGCAAAGAGGCCAGTTAGAAGGCTATTGCAGCTGTCCAGGTATAAACTAATAAGACCTGAACCAGAGTTGTGGCTGTGTGAATAAGGAGAAAGGGATGAATAGACAAGAAATGTTGTGAAGGTTGAAATGACATGATTTGGCAAATGACTAGATATGTAAGATGAGAAAGTCGGGAGTGTGTGATGCCAAAGTTGGAAGTCTGGGTGGGAAGACAAGCATTTTACTCAACAATAATAGGAAAGTTTGAAGTAGGGAGGGTTTAGGGGGCAAGAAGTGAATTCCTCCATTTTTACTCAACAAAAAATGAAAAGAAGAAGCAGATAGTAAACAGTAATCCAAAACTGGTGTTTGGCAAGGTGAAATCAGTGATAGAGAAAGGGATCTGAGAGTATAAGTTGATTCACCTATAAGTCCAGAGGAAACAGAGAACAGCTAGGCTAGAGATGACGGTCTGAGAAAGAACGGAGGGGTTAAGGGAATGGAAGTCATAGTGAAAACAAAGGACACGGCTAGATGCCATAAGACATAGGCAAAGATGGAATAATAAGCCTATGATCAGATAAAGGAATTTCAGAGTTAGTTCAGGTCTCCTGCCAAGTTTTCGATTAATTTGTTTTTCCTCTGCTGCTTCTTGCAGCTTTATAATATTATTCATAATCTTCCACTATCCTCCTCCATAAGATTTTACAAATGAGTTAATATCCTAAACCAGTGTTACAATTGGCTTCTATCTCTATTCTTGGCAAGAGAATCAAGTATTTGCTGGCTAAGGGAGTTCCTGGATTCTCTTAGATTCTCACTGTAGCATGTGACATGTCAGTTAAACTGTCTTAGGAGATAGTGTTAGGTTTGTTAATATCTATTCCTTTATCCAATTCATAATTTGGGGAATCATTTTGTTAAGTAGGTTGAGTTGAAACTGTTGATTCTTTGTCACAGTGTCTCATTTTATTCTCTCTTCTAATCCAGTATTAATGTTTTTCCCCTAATAAGTAAATAATCTGACTGCACAGACTTGTATAGTCATTTCCTACACCCAGGTTCATATTCACAACTCCTTAATTTGACTCACTGCCTGCAATCTGTTACCAAATATTGTCATTTATATCTTCATCCTCACCACCCTAATCAGGCCTTCACCTCCAATGATAACTGTGATCACCTTCTAACTGGCATCCTTTGCCTCAAGCCTCTCACCACTTCAATCCATCCACCACAGAGGTGCTAAAGTGATTTTCCTAAATTGCAAATAGGCTTGAACATATCATCCTACCCACCCAACCACCCAAAACTCCACTGACTCTAAGATTACATACAAACTTATCTTTTTAGCATTTACACTTTTCACAATCTGGCCCCTCCTGATTTTTCCTGTCTTCATATGCTTTATTCACCTCCACTCACTCTACAATCCTACTGACTTACCTGATGTTCCTCCCATATGACACTCCATCTCCCCTCTCTAAATTTGCCCTAGCTGCTATTCCCCATGCCCAAGGTCTTCTTCTTCTTCACCTCTGCCTCCAGGCTCTACTGACTTCTCTCAAGACTCAAATCAACAGCTCTTTTTGTAATGGCAAAGAATTGAAAACTAAGGAGTTGTCCATCACTTAAGAGAATGGATGAACAAGTTATGGCATAAGGTTATAATGGAATCCTATTGCACCATAAGAAATGGCAAATGGGATGAGTTCAGAAAAACCTAGACAGACTTAAATGAAACGAAACAAAGTGAGCAGAACCATGAGAAAACAATATATACACTAACAAAAATATTATACAATAATCAACTGTAAGGGACCAAACCATTATTAGCAAAGCAAGTTTCCAAGATAACTCCAAGGGATTCACAATTAAAATGCTATCCATAGCCAAAGAAGGAACTGTTCAAGTCTGAGTGTAGATCAAAGAATGCCATCTTTCACTTTATTTCCTTCATGAGATATATGTGTGAAATATATCTATCACAACACGAATATGGAAATATGTATTGCATGAAAGTACTAGTATAATCTATAGCAGACTATTTACTGCCTCAGGAGGAAGACAGAAAATCTGAATTGTGACTGTCAGCAAACAATTGTCAAAAATTATTTCTGAATGTGAGTGAAATAATTAATTTTTTGAGAACTGAGCTCAAGTGCCAAGATGGAGAGTGTTGGTCTGGACTTTGAGAATCAAGAATAACCACTAACTCACAATAAGGAATCATAGAAGGACTCATGTGGCTAAAGAAATAATCAAGCAATATATTTCTATTTAATATGATTAGAAGTTGTCTAAAAAATCTTAACTACAGTGATGTTTCAGATGAAAACTTATTTCATAAGTTTTATTTTATTCACAAGATTTCTGTCAAATAGGAATATGGATTTGCCTTTTATAGAAGGGGAAATTGAGGAATGAAACAATTAAATGACTTGCAGAAGGCCATTTATTTTGTAAGTATTAGAGATGAAGCTAAAATCCAGGTTTCCTGACTTAAAAATCCACAGTTCACCCTATTAACCACTGAAAGATAACTTTCCACTTAAAAGCTAAATAGAGTGAGCAGCTGGATAGGCCAGTGGAAAGAAAGCCAGGCCTAGAGACAGGAGAGGTCCTAGGTTCAAATCTGGCCTCAGACACTTACTAGTTGACCCTGGGCAAGTCACTTAATCCCCATTGCCTAGCTCTTACCACTCTTCTGCCTTGGAACTAATACACAGAAGAGAAGGGCTTAAAAAAAAAAAAAAAAAAAAAAAAAAAAAAAAAAAAAAAAGCTAAATAGAAGCTGAGCAATAGCTATAGAAAACCACAGTAGAAAGCAGAGTTCAAGTCTAATCCTATTCCAAGTCCCCTTTATCCCCAATTTAAGGTGGCTGAGACAGTCTCCCAATTCCAGCCCCTGGGGCCTTGGACAAGAGAAAAGAAAAAAAGGTCTTTGAGGAGGTGAGGTGGGAAAGATCCCTTCTGGGGAACAGAGAGACACCTAAGGACCTGAAAAGGATTGTCAAAGACCTAGAAGAAGGGGCCTTACACTCTAGACATCAGAACAGCTGGAATAAATGAGAGACTGGGGGTGGAGGTAGAATTGAGAAAAACATAGTTTATTGGGGCTTCAATGGAGAATTTATGAAAGGTGGCCACTGACATAAGTAAGACTAGAGAGACTAGTTAGAACTATCATGGCCCCTTAAACACCAAACTATGCAGAGGCTAGACTACCTCCCACAACATTGCCCAACCTAAGTACAGAGGACTCCTAGGGAAACAAGGGAATTTTTTGCAAAAAGACAACAAATCCATTTACACTCAGATTTTGAACTTTACTAAACCTACCTCAAAAAAGCCCTTAAAGGGGGCAGCTGGGTGGCTCAGTGGATTGAGAGCAAGGTCTAGAGACAGGAGGTCCCAGGTTCAAATCTGACCTCAGACACTTCCTAGCTGTGTGACCCTGGACAAGTCACTTGACCCCCATTGCCTACCCTTACCACTCTTCTGCCTTGGAACCAATACACAGAAGAGAAGGGTTTAAAAAAAAAAAAAAAAGCTAAATAGAAGCTGTATACAGTATTGACTCCAAGATGGAAAGTAAGGGTTTAAAATAAAAAAATAAAAAATAAATTAAAAAACCCTTAAAGGGGCAGCTCGGTAGCTCAGGGGATTGAGAACCAGGCCTAGAGATGGGAGGTCCTAGGTTCAAATCTGGCCTCAGACAGCTGTGTGACCCTGGGTAAGTCACTTGACCCCCATTGCCCACCCTTACCACTCTTCCACCTATAAGCCAATACACAGAAGTTAAGGGTTTAAAAAACAAAACCAAAAAAAAACCCTTAAAACGAAGTCCATGTGCTTTTTAACAATCTCTCAGACATATATGGGTTTTCAAATACATAAATGTCCCTGTAATTAATGATGCAAATTCAGTTAAAAGTGCAACTGCCAGCTGTGTGACCCTGGGCAAGTCATTTAACCCCCACTGCCAAGCCCTTACCATTCTTGTTTTTTGAAACCAATACACAATAATTGATTCTCAAATGGAAGGTAAGGGTATTTTTTTTAAAGTGCAACTGAGGGACAGCTAGGTGGCTCAATGAATTGAGAGCCAGACCCAGAGATGAGAGGTCTTGGATTCAAATCTAGTTTCAGATATTTTCTAACTGTGTGACCCTGAGCAAGTCGCTTAGCCTCCACTGCCTAGCCCTTATTGCTCTTCTGCCTTAGAACCAATCACTATTTAGATTCTAAGATGGAAGGTAAGGATTTTAAAACAAAAACAAAGAGAAACTGAAAAGTCAGATGAGGATTAGAGCTGATGATGAATTCTGTTTGGGATGCTAATCAAAACATCTGGGCAGGAGTGCCTAGCAAATTGGACTAGAGTTCAGGGAAGATATTAAGGCTGAATACACTAAAAAGTGTGAGTCAGCTCCAAAAGGGTGATAATTGAATCCAAGGGAATGGGGTAAGATAATACAGAAAAAGAATCTAGAGCTAGAAGAGGGCCTTGACTGATACTCAAAATTAAGGAGCAAGGAGTCAGAGTAGCCAAAAAACCAAGAGTCAACAATAAAGGCACAGTCCTGAAAAGCCAAGGAAGAAAGGATATCCAGAAGGTGATGATTAACAGTATCAAATAACAGCAGAAAGGTCAAGCAGGATGAAAATTGGAAATGGCCACAGGATTTAGCAATTAAGAATTCACTGTTGACCTCTAGGAGAGCATATTCAAAGAGTATTAAGGTTAGAATAAAGATTACAAGAGTAAGAAAAATAAATTAATCTTGATCAAGTGGAGGCAGCATCTGTAAACTGTACTTTAGGTGATGTGATATATTGAGTTGGGCCTGGAGTTAAGAAGACATTTATAAAGCTGTGTGATCCTGTGCAAGTCACTTGGTTTTGTTTGTTTGTTTGTTTTAATTTAAATATTTTATTTTTTTAGAAAACTTTTCCATGGTTACATGATTCTTGTTTTTACTTTCCCCTTCACCACCACCCCCATATCCAACGCACATTTCCATTGGTTTTAACATGGTGATCAATCAAGACTTATTTACATATTATTGATAGTTGCATTGGTGTGGTCGTTTCGGGTCTACATCCCCAACCACGTCTGCATCAACCCATGTGTTCAAGCAGTTGTTTTTCTTCTGTGTTTCCACTCCTGCAATTCTTCCTCTGAATGTGGGTAGCGTTCTTTACCATAAGTCCCTCAGAATTGTCCTGGATCACTGCTTTGCTGCCAGTACAGAAGTCCATTACATTCTATTTTACCACAGTGTATTGGTCTCTATGTACAATGTTCTCCTGGCTCTGCTCCTTTCATTCTGCATCAATTCCTGGAGGTCTTTCCAGTTCACATGGAATTCCTCCAGTTTATTATTCCTTTGAGCACAATAGTATTCCATCACCAGCATATACCACAATTTGTTTGGCCATTCCCCAGTTGAAGGGCATACCCTCTTTTTCCAGTGTTTTGCCACCACAAATAACGTGGCTATAAATATTTTTGAACAAGTCTGTTTATCTATGATCTCTTTGGGGTACAAACCCAGCAATGCTATAGCTGGATGGAAGGGCAGGCACTCCTTAGTTTTTTTATTTGGTAAAATGGAAATAATTATGGCACCTTGTTCCCAGGGTTGTTGTGAGGATTAAATGAGATAATATTTGTAAAGAGCTTCACAAACCTCATGGCACTATAAGAATGCTAGTTTTTACTGTTGTTTTTTGGGGTTTGGCAGTAAGAATTTTGTAAGAGGGCAGGTCTAGGAAAGAGCAGGCCTAGAAGAAGTTGCAAAAAAGCAAAATTTGGATCATAATAAAGAAGAACTTCCCAACAGACTTGTCCCAAAGAAGAATGAGCTGGCTTCAAGAAATGGAGGGTGGGTTCCCCCTTTAGTGGATGTTTTCAAGCAAAAGTTTGAAAAGTATTTGATAGCAAAGCTGAGGGAGGGAGAGAGGATGAAGTAACTCCTGAATGGTCTTAGAAATCCCTTCCACAGAGTGAGCCTCAGAATCTATCCAGTGATATCATGAGATAAAAAATAACAGTTTAAGGGGACACAAAGTCAAGAAAAACGTTTGTGTTTGGTTGGCTGGTTGGTTTTTAAAGAATAGTAGGAAATTGTGTGGCCCCAGAAAAGAAAGAAGAATGAATTTTCCTCCTTGCAACAGGAGTAGGTAGAGGGGATAGTCAGTAAGAGACTAATACCATTACATTGCATATGCTGTAGGATGCAGTCAATGCTTATCTTTGTTAGAAGGGAAAGGAAAGTTCATTGGGTAGGAAAGTGGAGAGATATTCAGAAATGACTGGTATGAAAACAAAAGACATTAATAAGACGTTTAAAAAGAGAGATCGTGTGGGACATTTGCACGTGCATGAAGACAGTGGGTAAAGGAACTAGCTAATAGTAGAAAGGTAAAAACAAAACAAAAAGAGGAGAGCAACAATCAATAGGGCAAGCTCTCAAAGGAGAGAATTGAACAAAGGAACACAAGCCTCCTCCACAACACCACAGTTAACAATCTTATAATCTTTAGTGGTGATAGAAGACAACCACACATTCAGATTTACAAACTCTCTAATATCAGGGAGCTCGCTACCTCTGAGATTCTCAGTTGCACTGATGGACAACACTTAGTGCTAGGAAATTTATTCTTATATTAAAACCAAAACCTGCCTCCCATAAAAATTTCCTATCTCCAAAGGTCCAAGTTTGCTTTGTTAGATCAAGTAGAGTAGATCTGAGACTTTATAATAAGAGATTAGCATTGTTGGTGAAAGCCATGTGTCAAAAATAAACATAACACATTTTTTAAAAGTTCAAAAATTAAACCTATAAAATGATAACTCTACTCCTCTTCTGTTATTCAGTCATTTCAGTTTGGCCTGTCTCTTTATAACCCCATTTTGGGGTTTTCTTGGCAAAGCTACTAAAGTGGTTTGTCACTTCCTTCTCCTGTTCATTTGACAGATGAGGGACTGAGGCAAACAGGATTAAGTGACATGCCCAAGGGTCATATAACTAGTAAGTGTCTGAGGTTGGATTTGACCTCATGAAGATGAGTCATCCTAATGCTATAGCCCAGTTGCTATATCCACTGCACAACTTACCTGCCTCTACTCCTCTTTTAGGGATGTCAAATATCCAATATTTCCAAAATATCCCAAAATATCAACTAGCTCTCCTTTGTTATTTCTACTATGGTAGATAATTTTGATTCATTCAACAAACATTTAAGTATTAAGTATTATAACAATTATTTTTTTTAAACCCTTGTACTTCGGTGTATTGTCTCATAGGTGGAAGACTGGTAAGGGTGGGCAATGGGGGTCAAGTGACTTGCCCAGGGTCACACAGCTGGGAAGTGGCTGAGGCCGGGTTTGAACCTAGGACCTCCTGTCTCTAGGCCTGACTCTCACTCCACTGAGCTACCCAGCTGCCCCCTATTATAACAATTATTAAGATCTAGTATGGTGAAGAGAGTGCTGACATCAGCTCTGTCACCTTAGACAAGTCACTTTACTCATTCATAAAAGGAAATGAAATTTAAATGATCTTTTGCAATTCTAACATCCTGTAATTCTTCTTTAATTCTTCCTTAATCCTTTCCTCCTTTGACCTTTACCAGTTCTTTTAGCATTTTTTACATACTTTCACATTGTAGTTTGAATCACAACAGTGTGTTTATGTTTGTAACCCATGAACATACATATCCCACCCTGATTAAATACTAAAAAGAACTTGGAGATGGGAAACTTTTTACTGACCTCCCAACCAATGCTTAACACAACATCTTACATAGTCATTCAATAAATGTTTTCTGAATTAAATGTCTATTGAATTTAAACAATGGAGAAGTTTTCATTTATGATCAGATAAAGCCCATACCTATGAATCAAGAAGTTCCTGGCTTTAATAATTTTATACAGTTTGCTAAAAGAACATAATCATAGTAAATGTCCAAGGAAATAGTATTTAATATGCTTAGGATTAAATAAATATTGAGAAAATTATTCAGGCTTTAACACAGACCTGAAAAACTAAGTCTGTGAAGTGGGAATATTGTTTATGTGCCAGTAACTAACTATAAAATCATAGAATTTAGAGCAAGAAAGGAATCAAGTCTTCATCTAGTCTAGCACCTTCATTTAATAGATAACACAGAAGACCAGAGAAGTGGCTTGCATGAGGACTACAAAGGGTAAATACTTCTTTACTGAAAAGTTTAGAAGCTAATTTTTTAGAATTTACATTTTTACATTTTACTTGCTCCCATACAAACGAACCTAATCATCTCTTCCTAGATCTAAAACCCATAAAGCATCCTCATTAAAATAAAAAAAAAGTCATCTTCTAGATTGAAGTTTCCTCTGTAACAACAAGAAACTACAATAAATTAAAACCATTCAAAGTATTCTCTCATAATTAACTTCATGTGTCAGTTATTTTAATTATTCTTTCAATACTTTTGTCAGAGTTCAATGCTACTAAAAATTTTAGGTATATTTAAAAGGTCTTCAAGTTCTGCTGTGAACATTAAGAATTTTCTACATTGGGTATTGTCTTCCAAGACAATCTTAAACATACAAAATTAGATTCTAATTGTTAGAATAAAAAGGACTAAGGAGCTGTCAGAAAGAACAAATGACTAAATGTTTACTTAAAACCTTCAGTTGTTCATAAAACCTAAGAGCCTGCCTTTATTGACAATTAAAGCCACAATATTAGGCTAAAGAAATGGTAAATATGAAAAGAAATGTTAATAACATTCTTTTTGGAAGGTACCACTTCTACTTAACAGCAATAGACTTTCACTGCACATGAAATAAGTCCAAAATTCAGACACATGTCAATCAGAGCTCTATGACACTGCTCAGCATTATAAAGATGGTCTTAACTAGATTCCACCCACAATTCCTCTAAAATGAGAAAGCAATTATTCAAAAATGTATCAAAAAAGCTAAATTGTGGAAACACAATGAACATTTCATTTTCCTGAATTATTCCAGTATTATTGTCAAAAATCAATAAGCACCATTTAAAGAAAATAAAGCAAATATGCTTCCAGAATTTTTTAATTAAATATTTTATTCTACAAATCAAAAATGGAAATGGTTTGTATTTTTAAAAAATACCTGAAAAAAAAGTCAAGACCCTTAAGTTCTAGCTGTCCCAGCATATTCACTATGTAACACTTGGAAAGATTACACTACCCAATCTGGACCTCAGTTTCCAACCCCCTATAAAATGAGGAATGAAGCTTCTGGATTAGACTTGCCTCTTCTACTTTTGACATTCTAGGCATAATAAACAACCCATCTCTTACCTGAATTTTAGTGAACTATTTTACCTAACATCTATGTTGTTACTTCTCTAAATGATCACTAAATTACTAAATGATTAGTAAGCCATTACTTTAATCTTTCAAAAGAAAAAGTATCAGAAGTTTATGGTATATTTGTATAAAAGCACATAAGCAATTATGTAACATAGTTTGAACTAACATATCAACCAAAGCAATGATGGATAACTATGCTGACATACCTAGATGCCACTGTACCAAACAAAAATTGAACAAATTATACATACTTCATATATGCAAACTGTCTTATTTGTCTTTATTTTATGCTAATATCTGTAAAGTTTAATGTAAAAGTGTCTCCCTTCCACAATTAAGAAACTTCTCCCCTAAATACAAAGCTAACATCCTAAATCACAATGAAAAAAAAAAAAAGGGATTATCATTCAGAGCATCATCTGAATGTGACTGTGAAGTCAAATAACTTTAAAAACCTAAGGACATTTTTTTCTAATCTCTAAAAGCATTTTACAAATATTTTTAGAGTCATTAGTTTTAAATCTCTAGCAAATCATGGGCAACAACTGTATCCATTTAACAATATCCCAGAGGCACATTTTTTAAGGCTACATGATTACCTCACTGTAGCACAGTAAATGTAATTTCCGAAAATAGGAATGTTTATATGATGGCCAAGTAGAAATGCTGCTGAAGGAACACCACACAGGGCAGGCAAACAGTTGATAAAACAGCTTTGCATCTATGCCACACTTTAAACAAATGATCAGTATTAAGAGAGCAATGTGCCAAAGATCCTTTTTCAGCATGTCTAAGAAATAGATGCAATGAAGGATTCAATCATGACAGAAATGCACAAGCTTCCCTTGATCTTCTTTCTCATTGGTTGTCTTTTGTGAGATAAGTAGGCCACCCACCTCCAGAAAGAGAAATCCATACCACAAATAGCTTAAAGGTAAGGAATGTTAAGTAATATTTTCCACTATCTCACTCCCTACTCCCTCAAAAAAAAAAAATGTTTTAGACTATTTAATCTTGGAATCTTAAACTTTTAGAGATATGATGACAGGATACTTTTTAAAAAATAATTGTAATGACAAATATGCTCATAAGAATACACAGTATAATACTGAGCTTTTCATCTCAATTTTTAAACTTGAGAAAGAAAGCAATTGGGTTCCTGTTACATACACATGACACCTTAGTGCATTTCTAATATGTTAATAATCTTACAGCTAAATTAAGACTGGGGAAGAGATAACCTTTAAAATGCTCTGGCATATATCCCTTAATTTACAATATTTTAAAGTGTAATCAATTAGTAAATCAATGAACAAAATTGATGAGTATTTTCTATATCAAGTAAATGTAATCCACTACAATTTACTTTAATATAAGTGTATATGTGTGTGTGTGTGTACGTTTGAAAGAATACCAAAAGAAGAGATTTTTCAAGATAAAAATCAAATAACTTTGTGGATCCCATATGAATATAAACAAATAAAAACATAAGACAGTAATGTCTCCTTATCAGCAAATCTCTCTCTCCCACTCTCTCTCTCTCTAACACAATCCAATTTTCTCCCATGAGTATTTCCAAATAACAATACAGCTGAATATTCTGTAGTACCAACATATGGGACTCAGTATATAGTATGTTCTCTTTAAATTATGAACTCGTCACACGTACAAATGGCTCTTTAAAATGGTCCAGTAAACTGCTACACCATGCCTGTTAAATTGCTGTCTATTATGTACTTAAAAATATTTACTAGCAATTGGAGGTTAATATAGCACTCTTATTGGGTAGCAATTATTGCTATTAAAAGTATACAAACACCATGAACCACCACAACAAAATGCTAAATAAAAAACATGCATTAGCAAATAAGGAATGTTTGCAGAAAAGAGAATGAACTGGTATGGAATTAAGCCTCATAAAGTAAATATTAAAATTGTAAATGGCAACAAATGTGTACTTGATTGTGAATAAAATATGCCTGGTAAATATGATTACAGAAAACACTTCCTTTTCCCCAAACACATGTGAGATAACTTCTGTTTGGTTCTCCTTCAGGAGAATGTGTTTCAAAATTTCAAAAGTTAGAGTAAGATTGATATAAATTACATTTCCCTAATTTAAAACACACACACTTTCAAAAATAGGCATGGGGTCAATAAAGAGCTTCAAATGAAGGATTAATGAATCTCAATTAGAAATGTGTCTTCTAATTGCTGTGGGCGGAAGAATCTGAGTTACCCAATTACTCATATTTAAGAAGATAAAATTCTAAGCAGACAACAATTTGAGTGTGTAGTGTAGTACACTAAGAATTACAGCACTCTAAATACCTTGAAAATATATGCACTCTAATCTAAAGACACAGAACGACTATTTTCCGTACGGGTTCAATGTAAAACAATACTAAAAATGCACTTCAGCTGGGCTGGAAATTCTAAAATGAGCTCATACAAGGGCGCACATTCACACCCCCTAAGCATAAATTGTAACACTTGCCAAAGGGCAGCTTTCACACAGATAAGTGAATCTGAACTATGATAAGTGAGTTATCATCCTCACCCAGAAATGTGATGGACCACATGAGAAAACTATTTGGGTCACAAAGGCACAGTCAAGCATGAACTTCATGCAGTAGCTACAAATCTCACAGCAGGGTCTATAAGAAACACACATGGCTACAACCCTGATCAAATACAGAATCAAGCTTTTAATACAGAAAATAATATTAAGAAGGTAAATACAGGAATCTAAAAAATGGGATGCACTACAACATGTTTAAACATGACAATCAGAAAATAAAATACTTAAAGCACTAGCAGAAGCCTTAATCCACCCACATTGCATAATAAACTTTTGCTAAGGCATAATGAACACCTATAGTTAATGCAGAGTGGGCGGGTTGATACTACAATGTAGAATCTTAACTCTCCAATCTCTGGTTTGTGTTTCAGTATGAAATACAGTAATTTGATGACATGCACAAATCTTACATCCAGAATACTCTTCGGAAATCACACTGCCCCCCAAGAGAAGGCATGCTTTAAAGTTTTATAGTCAATAAGAGAAGCCTTATTTGGGGCACATGAAAATTCAAAGTTCAGTCCGCAGATGTATTAGTAATGTGTCAGCAATCTTTAGAGGCTTTCTGTAGTAGCAATATGTTTATATTATTATATATAAACCAATAATGTTTAAAGGCTTCAATTAGAAATTCTGCTTTTAGAATAGAAAACCTTAACACAGAATTAACTTGTGTTTCAATGGTTTCCCAAAGAACTTCGACACTTGTTCCAACCATGCTCTACACAAAGAAATATGGCCTAAGTCTTATTAAATGCATTTTTCTACCTGAAAGGTTCTACAGGAATATAAACTACTTGATTTTTAAAAGAATTTTGAGAAGCCTGATAAGTGTAGAGAAGCATGCAGTCTTAGCAGCTGTCATCATTACATGTAACAAAGTACTCCAATCTACAAAACTGAGGAGTTTTATATAAAATATCGCTCAAGTACTTGAATATAATTTCTTAGCTAATATCATTCCCTCCATCAGGCTTTCTAAAGGAGTGAATTTATAAAAGAAAGAAAAGGAGCTGTTTGTGAGTCCATTTTAAAGGTGGGAAGCAGTAACGTGGTCCACATTAGAAAAACAGAATGTAACAGTGTCAATTTACCACAAACAAAAGCTGTATCAGCAATATACATGGCAGTTTGTATGTTCACTATCCACTGACTCTGGGCAAGGGGGCTATTTTAATTCTCTGAAAATGTGTCAACTGTGTCCATTTGGCTAAAGCAAAACATTTTCATTCCCAGTTAATCAATAAATTTACTACTCTATGAAGGTTTCTCTCTGACTGATGTTCATTGATATACTAGCAGAAAAAGGAGGTGTGTATTCCTATCAAACAACATCTCCGTTTTCTAGGTTATCTAAACAGACTCCTTTAGAAAGCTATATTCATATGTCATTCTAAGAGTAAGAATTACCATGCAATCCAGTTTCATAACAATTTCTTACAAGGCAACAAGAGAATCTTTCTGAAAATTAACATGAACCTAAGTATGGTGTCGATGCTTCTACTCCACAGCTACTTGAGATTCAAAGAGACACTTTCCCTGGAAAAGTTGTTTTGTAGCTGATCATATTTACGAATTGTCATTAAAAACAAAATAGCACTTTCACTCGAAAAGGCTGGTCAGAATGTACATTTCTCAGCTTGGAAGCTGACAGAAAAAAATCTATGCTACCCATAATTAAATGTAACTAATCACATTCGAAGCACTAAATTATTTATCTAGAGTAAATAAGGATTAAGAGATGATGCTTCCATCCGCAGCACAAGAGTCTCACAAAAAGGATTTCCAAAAATGTGTGCTTTCCACTGTTGAGAGCCCCAGAAACTGCACAACTTATAGTAAGCATTTTTAAAACGTCAGCGAAATGAACTGTTCAGCTAATTCCACAATTAAATGCTCTCCACACAGCCTTCTCAGCTCTGTTTACAAAGCTTTTCTCAATATTTAAACAAATTTATGCTAGCACCACAAGCACATAGCTATACACATCATAATCCATACACAAAGCACAGTGAAAACCATGCACTGCAATTATTAGCATAAATACAAGCTTCAATAATGTGATCGCTTTCAGGACTTTGGGATACAGCTCAATAAAGCAAAGATGACATTTACCACCAAATGTCATTAAGAGCCAGGAAACAGTTGCAGCCGCTGTATATGTTTTCATTTTGATTAATTTAATGTTATAGTTTGGGGGCTCTGGTTCAATAAGAACAATTGACTCCTTCACTGTTCCTAGAATAAGCCAAGCAATTTGAATTGGAAGTAAAAGTTGAGAGAGAGAGGAGGAGGAGGAGGAGGATAAAAGCGATGTCATCCAACCACTCAGGAGGGCAAGGCTGTGGATTTCTGGTGGTGCTGGGAGGTTGGGGGGCGGGGGGGACTTTTTTAAAAGGAAGGGGAGGGGGAGGAGGCTTTCTCCGCTTTCGGACTGGTCGAGGCAAATGGTTTTTAGAGATCTAAAAGGAGTAGTAAGCATCCCAGAGCCAGCTGTTTATGTTTACAATCCAGAGAGCTGGCTCCGAGGGTTATTCCTCACTGACACAATCATATTCAAATGAAGTGTTTTCGCAGAAAATTGCGAAGCAATTCGGGATGAAATTAAACCCCTACACACTCACATACACAAAGGCAAGGAGTCGAAAAGGAAAGCGGAAAAAAGACGACTCTCCTAGACACGAGAGAAGGCTTTAAATTAAGGAAAGAAAGGAAGGAAAAACGCAACGAAAGGTCCGCCAGGAAAGTGTGACCCCGGATCCCCGGCTTTGATACTTTCACATGCAAATCAATGGAGCAGCTTCAAGAAGATACGCTCACGACAAATGATTTTAAAGAGCAAAATAAACACTGGAAGCGATCCAAGGAGGGAGAGACGATCAAAGCGGGAGAGGGAGAGATCCAGAACAGAGTCGCCAGGGAAGCCGAAGGGGAGAGACGCGAGGGGAGGGGCGACCAGGCACAGTCCCACAAGCAAAGGAATATAAAGCCGGGCCGTAGCGGATGGAAGCGAAGAAAGTTGCTGGTCCCTGGGGTTGGCCGCTGACCCCCACCCTCCTGCCCCCAGCCCCGGGGGGCGACTCACCAGCGAGAAGAGGTTGGAGTGGCAGTCCTCGAGGCTCGCCCCGTTCGCCACCCAGTTCGCTGCAGCAGTCATGATCCTCCCCGAGCCCGGCCGCCAGAGCGGGGCATGTCTGACCGAGTCCGAAGCAACCCCAGCAGGGAAAGCAGCTGCGCCCGGGCAGAAGGAGGCGGCGGCGGCGGCGGCGGCGGTGGTGGCGCTGCTGCTGCTGCTGCTAGCTCCGAAGAGGAGGAGGAAAAGGCAGCAGCGGCTGCTGCAGGGGGCGGCGGGGGGAAGCGCCCCGGCTCCCGTCTCGGTCGCAGCCCCGCCGACGACCTGCTCCGATCGGCCTCGGTTCCTGCGGCTGGAGAGCGCGGGGGACGCGAGTGGCTCCCGGGGCGGGGCGGCAGCGACAGCTATGACAACGACAACAGCAGCAGCTCCAGGCGCCTGGGAGGGAGGCGGCTGGCACGGCCTTTCGGAAGGCCGAGGGAAGGGCGATCGGACGGCCCGCGGGGCTCCTCTGGAGCCAAGACACCCTTAAGCTCACTCCCTGCAGGAGCTCGGGCCGAGGCTCGTGCGCAGGATGCCCGGGCCTCGTCTGCCGTCCCGCTGGCTCCGCCGGGCCGGGCCGACCAAGGACGGAAGCGACGGAGGCGGAGAAGCTGGTGGCTGGAGTCGGAGCTGGAGCTGGAGCCGGAGCCGGAGCCGGAGCTGGAGCCGGAGCCCGAGCCGCCGCGGCGGCTGCTGATGCTGCGGCTGCAGGGGGGCGCTGTCCGCCCGCCCGCCCGCCGGCCCGGCCCCC
>NC_058130.1:762936776-762950127 GCF_016433145.1 Gracilinanus agilis
TAATATAATATAATATAATATAATATAATATAATATAATATAATATAATATAATATAATATAATATAATATAATATGATGTGATGTGATGTGATGTGATGTGATGTGATGTGATGTGATGTGATGTAATATAATTAATATAATGTAATGTAATATAATATAATAAACATTGAGTGACTTGCCCAGGGGTCAAACAGAGAGGAAATGGCATAGGTGGGATTTGAACCCAGGTCCTCTGATTCTACAGCTGGGAGCCTTGCTTCTAGATAATGCTAATGTTTGAAGGCCAGATTACACAAAATTTTAGAAGTATATGTATATATACAAAGTTACACAAATATACATGCATATACACAAAATTAGACAGATATACAAAGTTACACAAATATGTGTGTGTATCCATATTGACAAAATTATACAAATAGACAAAATACAAAGTTGCACAAATATATATATTTATAAATACAAAGTCATTCAATTACAGATATGCAAAATTCCACAAAATGTATCTTTATACCCAAATAAACAAAGTTTAGAGAATACAAATTTACAAAGTTGCCCAACTAATTGTGGGGGAGTGTGTTATACAAACAAAGTTACACCAAAGCACATCTGCCCACATATGAATATATGCAAATTTATGCAAATGTGTGCTGTGTATTCGAATATCAAAAGTGCTAGACCTGGAGTCAGGAAGAGCTGAGTTCCAATCCATCCTCAGACACTTGCTAGCTCTATGACCCTAATAGAATCACTTTACATTGTTAGTTTCTGTTTCCTCATCTATAAAATGAACTGGAGAAGGAAATGGGCAGACCAGCCCAGTTTCTTTGCCAAGAAGGCTCTAAATGAAACGGGGAAGAGCTGGACATGACTAACAACAGTGATGAATAAACCCTGGGGACAAGGCAAGGCCTCCTGTGGAAGGTGGGCTGCTGAGTGAATTGGGTGGGCTCTGAAAGATCCTGAGGGTTCTCTAAGGCAGATGTGAGAAAGGCAGAGTACATTCCAGGCATGGGAGCTATAGAAGAATAAAAATATCCCTAGAGATAGCTTCCATATTTCCATATTGCATTGTGGTTACAAAACACTTTCGCACCCGGTGTCCCATTTTACCCTGTGAGGAAAGAAGGCCCCGTGTGTTTGTTATCCACATTTTACAAATCAGGAAACTGAGGCTCAAGAGGAAATTATATCCCAAGGGGTTAAGACAAACAGCTGTTTGATCCCCAATCCGGGGCTTCTTCTGCTCTACCTTGCTGTTGGCTGTGCAGTCAGTATTCTGTTTGGTTGTTAATATTCTACTCGTCTGTAGCCAGAAAATGGGAGAACTGGAGCAGACGCTGGAGAGCCATCTGTCAGGTTTACTAGAGAAGAGATTCCTGTCCTGGATGGGGGAGGGAGGGTGGAAGTTCATCAAGATGATTGGAAGATCCCTTTCAACTCCATATTCTCAAGGATTCTGCAGAGCTCCCTTTTGATCATGGCACCTACAAAGTATGGTTCGAGATCTATCTATCCCCAAATTATGGCCTGATAATACCTAAAACTTTGTTGTTGTTGTTTTTCAGTTATGGCTGACTCTTCTTGGGGTCTTCATGACCCCATTTAGAGTTTTCTTGTCAAAGATACTGGAGTGGTTTGCCATCTCTTCTCCAGCTCATTTTGCAGATTAGGAAATTGAGGCAAACAGGATTAAGTGACTGAACCAGGGTCACACAGCTACTAGAATGGTTTGCCATTTCCTTCTCTAGCTCATTTGACAGATGAGGAAACTGAGGCAAACAGGATTGTGTGACTTGCCCATTTGGAGTTTTCTTGTCAAAGATACTGACATGGTTTGCCATTCCTTCTCCAGCTTACAGATGAAGAAACTGAGGCAAACAGGGTTAAGCGACTTGCCTAGGGGCCACATAGCTAGTAAGCATCTGACTCTTCATAACCTGATTTGGAGTTATCTTAGCCAAAATCCTGAAGTGACTTGTCTAGGGTCACACAACTAGTATGGCTTTGGCTTTTCATAACCACATTTGGAGTCTTCTTAGCAAAGACACTAGAGTGGTTTGTCATTTCCTTCTCTGCTCATTTGACAGATAAGAAAATGGAAGCAAACATGACTTGCCCAGGGTCACATAGCCAGTAAATGTCTGAGGTGAGAATCTAATCAACAAGATGAGTCTTCCTGACTCCAGTTCAGACACTCTATCCACTGTACCACCTAACTGCCCCTGAAACTTAGATGAGACCCTTAAAAAGCATGAGGGGAAACTAGAGCAGCAGTCTTAGAGAGAGGAGGTTCTGGGTTCAAATCTACCCTTAGACATATCCAAGCTGTGTAACCCTACGGCTCTACTATTCTTTCACCTTGTAACCAGTACCTTAGTGTAGATTTTAAGACAGAATGTAAGGGATTTTTTTTAAGTGCTTAGCATAGTAGTGTCAGACACATAGTAGGGACTTAATAAATGCTGATTGATTGATTAAAAAGGGTTGGCATTTATAGAGCACTTTAAAGTTTGCAAAACATTATCTATCTATTGCGGCATTTGATCTTTATGACAAAGCTATGAGGAAGGTAAGAGTTATTAGCAGAAACATAACTAGGGTGGACAGATCGGGGCTCTGCTCCAGAGGGCTGCATTTGATGGGCACCTGCAGCAGTTGAAGTCCTTCAGCATAGAAACAATAGAGCTTAGCATCTAGTTAGTGTGAATTAGTAAGTCAAAATAAGTGACTAACAGAAGTCTGAGGCTAACTCCAAACCTCCCCCCTCACACCTGGTGGCCTTCCAAGCAGTTGCTTCATACCAATTTCCAAGGCCTCTCCCTCCACCATGGGTTAATGTCCTACTCTCAACCCCCTAATTAGAAGTACCTATTACATCACTTGCTCCAAGGGAAGTTTGTTATACTTGGCCAAGAACAAAAATTCATGGTCGTGACTCTAGATGTTGTCATCCACCTTTTATAGATGAACAAACTGAGGTTCATAGATATTCAGTGACTTGTTCAAGGTCATACAACTAGTAAATGTCAGAGGCAGGATTCAAACCCAATTCCTAATCCCAGAATGTTTTTCTTTTCTTTACAAGCCTCACCTTCCATCTTGGAATCAGAGTGGTAAGGGTAGGCAATGGGGGGTCAAGTGATTTGCCCAGGGTCACACAGCTGGGAAGTGTCTGAGGCCAGTTTTGAACTCAGGATCTCCCATATCTGGGCCTGACTCTCAGTCAGCCACCCAGCTACCTCCATGCTTTTCTTATGGAGTCTTTCTTTCTTTCTTTCTTTTCTTTCTTTCTTTCTTTCTTTCTTTCTTTCTTTCTTTCTTTCTTTCTTTCTTTCTTTCTCTCTCTCTTTTTTTTAAACACTTACCTTCCATCTTGGAATCAATACTGTGTATTGGCTCCAAGGCAGAAGAGTGGTAAGGGTAGGCAATGGGGGTCAATTGACTTGCCCAGGGACACCCAGCTGGGAAGTGTCTGAGGCTAGATTTGAACCCAGGACCTCCAGTCTCTAGGCCTGGCTCTCAATCTACTGAGCTACCCAGCTGCCCCCTTATGGAGTTTTTCTTAAAGAGATCTAGATTTTGGGGGGGCATCTGGGTGGCTCAGTGGATTGAGAACCAGGCCCAGAGACTGGAGGTCCTGGATTCAAATCTAGCCTCAGACACTTCCTAGCTGAGTGACCCTGGACAAGTCACTTAACCCCCATTGCCTAACCCTCACCACTCTTCTGCCTTGGAGCCAATACACAGTACTGATTCCAAGATGGAAGGTAAGGGTTAAAAAAAAGAGACAGAGAGAGAGAGAGAAAGAGATCTAGAGTTTAAGTGAGATAAGGAATCAGTGGACATATGAGATAACTATTAGACCTGAAAACAGAAAGATCTGGTTCAATTATGGGCAAGTTAATTCATTTCCCTGTGCTTCAGGCAACTGTCTAAGCCACAAGTATTTAGTATTAAAAGTTGGTTTCTTATAGGGTAATGACCATATAGAGTTGCATTTGTGTTTGGTGGAGGACATTCTCACACTGGAACTTGGTATCTGGATTCTTTTGGCTTTGTTATACCTCTCTGGAAAATGAGAACCATGATATTTGACGGGATATTTGTCAGGCTCAAATTAGACAATATGCTGCATTCAGAAGGCTCTCTGCAAGGTTCTAGGCAAATATGATAGTAGTAGTAGTAGTAGTAGTAGTAGTAGTAGTAGTAGTAGTAGTAGTAGTAGTAGTAGTAGTAGTAGAGGTGGTAGGAGTAGAAGTAGGAGTAGGTGTAGGAGTAGGAGTAGGAGTAGGTGTAGGAATAGGAGTAGGAGTAGGAGTAGGAGTAGGTGTAGGAATAGGAGTAGGAGTAGGAGTAGGAGTAGAGGTGGTAGTAGTAGTAGTAGTAGTAGTAGTAATAGTAGTAGTAGTAAAACATTAGAGAGGATTAGTTTATCTCATCGTTGCCTTTTTGGGGTCACTTATCAGAAGGCTGACACCTGCGGGAATAAGACACTCTACTATTTGGTTTGGTGGTGGGATGAGGAAGAAAGAAAGGAAGGTGTTTTCCCAGATTCCAAGAAACCAGAAGAGTGAGGAGTCAGTCCCTGGGTTGCCTGTGGGAAGGGTGGAACCAAGCCTCTACTGCTCCTTCTGCAGATTGGAATGATGAAGGAGTTCTGAAGCCAAGGAAAAGAGACACTGAAATGCAGGAGGGAAGAAGGTCAGCACTACAAGTATTGTTGTTGTTGTTCCCATTTTATAGATAAGGAAAATAAAGCATAGAGGTAAAATGCCTTACCCAGAGTAACGTTTCTGGTTGCCTGCTTTGCAATCTTACTCACGTTCTCTACCATATCATTCCTACAACAGCCTCTACCACCACAACTATCATCATCATCATCATTCAAAGTTTGCATTCAGCCCTAGGCACATCAATTTATTAATCCTCATAGATATTATAATCATTCCCATTTTATAGAAGAAAAACTGAGGGTTGGAAAGAAATTACTCGCCCAAGTAGAGTAAAAAATTTTGCTCAGGTTAATGGGTTGAATGTGCAGCATAAATTGAGGGAGCTGGAAGAGATCTTGTAGGTCATCAAGTCCCAACCTCTTCATTTTACGATGAGGAAACTGAGGAACAAGGATGTTAAATGACTTGCCCAGGGTCACAAGACTGATACGCAGCTGAGGCAGAACTCAAACTCAGTATTTTCCTGACTAGGCCTAGCGCTCTATCCACTACGGCACATTGCCTTGTTGTTCCCGAATCAGAGAGGAGCAGAGTGGATTGAGGCAAGGAGGCAGGAAGGAATGGATGAGGGGAAATGAAGGGAAAACTGGAAAGCATTTCAGATTCTTAAAGGCAGAGAGCAGGGGAGACTGGGAGAACACGAGAAGAGGCAATTATGAGAACACCATTCAGCCAGCGTTCACCCAACGTTATCTCTGACCTGAGGATTATGAAGCTCCAGTGAGGAGTGATGGATCCTGGGACCCCATCTCCCTGAGAAGGGCCAATCACGTAATCCCCAGCATGGGCCGTGAGGAATGCACAGCCCTCGGAAAAAAGGTCTCAGTCTTTCTAAATTGGCCTGTAAATCTCGGTATAGTTTTCAGGGTTTAAGAATTTTATTTTATCTGGATTAAAGTCATGTTCTTCTTTGGCATCAGAAGGCGTTTATGACTGTTAAAACAGGAATTGAAAAATATAGTCCTGGAACCAACTCAGCTATACTCACTCCTGCCAAACTCACAGGGGTTGGCTATGGGGGCCAGGCAGAAGTTGTTGTTTTTTTTTTTCCCCCTCCTTCTCCCCTGGCTGCTATGGTATTTCTTGATAAAGCTGGAATTAGCTGTATCCAACAGTAAGCCCAATTGCTTGGAAGACTGTGACACAAAGGAGGCCTTTATCTCCATTAATATGGCCTCCTCTTTCTCTCTCTCTCTCTCCTTCTCTCTCTCTCCTTCTCTCTCTCTCTCCTTCTCTTTCTCTCTCTCTTTCTCTCTCTCTCTCTCTCCTTCTCTCTCTCTCTCTCTCTTTCATCTGACACCCCGAGGCCCCTTTGAAGCACTTCCTTATATTAGTTTAAAGTGTTCTCGTAATGTCATATGTTCTGTTTCCTAACTTCCATCCCACCTAGATGGGTGCTGGCATAATATTTTTGGTTAATCGAGATTGGGTGACAGTATCGCTTCTAGGTACGAAAATGAATTTTACATGTTGTACTCTTCTTGGTGTGGGATTTTGAAATCACGGCATCTCTTCTTTGCCTGTTTTCAGATCAGTCTCTGTTCCCTTTTGCTTTTTAATAACAGCTCTTGTTTCCTACAGTACTTGGTACTTCCTCAATGCCCTCTGCATGAGATAAACCAGGATGCTGTTATTCGTGCCCATTTTACAGATGAGAAAACTAAAGAGCCAAGAGAAGTCAAATGATCTGCCCAAACTGTGGGTCAGGGGTGGGGTTAGATGACTTAAGCCATTCCCTGTGGCCAGAACTTAGGCTAGACTTTTAGGAATAGTAGATGTTTCTATATAGCCCTTCAAAGTTTACAAAACACTTTACCTTGCTGAGCCTATTTACTTTGTATTTGTATCTAGTTATATGTTTGGTTTCTCTTCTTCCTCTACTAATAGAATATAAGCTCCTCAAAGGCAGGAACTGTTTGTTTGTTTGTTATTTTGGCCTTCCTATCTCCTGGTATCTAGCACTGAATGTAGTGAAAAGTAGATAATTAATAAATAAGTGTGGATTGCTCCATCTTTATTTTATTTTATTTTATTTTATTTTTTAACAAAACCCTTATCTTCCATCTTGGAGTCAATAGTGTGTATTGGCTCCAAGGCAGAAGAGTGGTAAGGGTAGGCAATGGGGATGAAGTGACTTGCCCAGGGTCACACAGCTTTGGACCTAGGACCTTCTGTTTCTAGGTCTGGTCTTCAATCCACTGAGCTACCCAGCTGCCCCCTACTCCATCTTTAAAAGGAAGATGCTGGGTAGCTCAGTGGATGGAGAGCCAGGCCTAGAGACGGGAGGTCCTGGTTCAAATCTGGGCTCAGACACTTCCCAGCTGTGTGACCCTGGACAAGTCACTTGACTCCCGTTGCCTACCCTTACCACTTTTTTGCCTTGGAGCCAATACACAGTATTGACTCCAAGATGGAAGGTAAGGGTTTAAAAAAATGAATAAATAAAAAATAAAAGGAAGATGCTGGACAAGATGACTTCTGAGACCATTTCCATGATTCTATTTAATAATTAATAATTTACTGGTGCAATAAGAACATTAAAAAAAAAACCAGCCTGAGACATAATCGGGAGTCAAGAGATTTTTTTTTTTTTTTTTACTTGCAATGCCAGAGAGATGCATAGAGACAGACAGGAAGAGACAATGACAGAGAGATAAGACAGACAGATTTCTGAATACTAAGCTTTCATTCAGTCAAAACTGGACTGGGATAGAGACAGAGACACAGAAAGACAGAGAGGCATTGACAGAAAGAACGACAGAGACAAAGAGAGATTCCTGAGTCCTCAGCTTTATTTCCCTTTCACTGCGGTGGGCTCTGTTAGGGTTGACTTGGAAGTCTGGGTTATGTAGCATTTAACATGGACCGAATGATCTCAAATTTCTCTCTTCCCCAAAAGAGAACGCAATGAAAATGGAAGCCTGTAACATGTAAAAATCCACTCAGAAATGAAAGGAAGGGACATTTGTACAAGCTGAGTTGTGTCTACAGAATTAGAATGAACAGTTGGAATAATTTTAGTGCTTAAAAATGTGAAACATTGAATAATTTCTCCATAAAAGTAGGATGGAAAATGCTATTTAAAAAAAAAAAAACATGGCAAAAGGAAACTTTGGGATCTGTAGAATGAGCAGAGAACCTCTCTGAGTGATCTCAAAGACCTCCCCCTCTCCTCAGACATTCTTTATCCTAAGGCCCCTCCCAACTCTGACATTCTTTATTCTAAAATCCTTTTAAGCTCTGATATTCCCTTGTTCTAAGGCTCCTCCCAGTTCTGACATTCTGTGGTCCAATCCCTCTCCCTTCATTGTCTCTCCCCAGTCCAAATAGTCCTCCACACAGTTAGCTGCCAACATGATTTCTTAACCTGAAGGTCAGACTATGTCACTACCCCACCTCTGGAAATTCTAGTGGCTCCCTATTACCCTCCCCCCCAACTCGGATCAAATAGAAAGCCTTAGTTTTTCATTTGAAGCTCTTCAAAACTTGGGCCCCTTCCCACCTTTCCGGTCTTCTTCCACCTTGTCTCTCTCAGCGTATTCCAAGGTCCAGCCATTCTGGTCGATAGGTTGTTTCTCCTACTCTACACCCCATCTCCTGGCTCCTTGTCTTTGGACAAACCGCCCTTCATGCCTGAAATGCTCTTCCTTTTTCTGCTCCTTTTCTCTATTGACCTCCTTAGTCTCCTTTAAGACTTAACTCAAACCCCACCATCTGCAGGAGTTTTCCCATAGGTGTTGGTGACCCCTTCTGAGATTTTGTTGTTGTTTTCAGTTTTGTCTGACTATTTGTGCCCCCCCCCCCATTTTGGGGTTTTCGTGGTTTGCCTTCTCCAGTTCATTTGACAGATTGAGGAAATTGAGGCAAACAGGGGTAAGTGACTTTCTCAAGGTCACATAGCTAGCAAGTGTCTGAAACCAAATTTGAATTCATGAAGATTAATCTTTTTTTTTTTAAACCGGCTTTTTTTAAACACTTACTTTCTGTCTTGAAATCAATACTGGATATTGGTTCCAAGGCAGAAGAGTGGTAAGGGTAGGCAATGGGGGTCAAGTGACTTGCCCGGGGTCACACAACTGGGAAGTGTCTGAGGTCAGATTTGAACCCAGGACCTCCCATCTCTAGGCCTGGCTCTCAACCCACTGAGCTACTCGGCTGCCTCCATGAAGATGAATCTTCCTGATTCCAAGCGTAGGGCTTATGCACTGTGCCACCCAGCTTCCCCTGTACCATCCAGACACTTGATAGATATCTAGTTATTTCTGTGTTATCTCCTCCATTAGAATGTGAGCTTTTTGGGTGCAGTTCAGTGGATTGAAAGCCAGCCCTGGAGATGGGAGGTCCTAGGTTCAAATCTGACCTCAGACACTTCTCAGCTGTGTGACCCTGGACAAGTCACTTAACCCCCATTGCCTAATCCTTACCACTCTTCTGCCTTGGAAACAATACACAGTATTAATTTCAAGACAGAAGGCAAGGGTTTTAAATTTAAAAAGAATGTGAGCTCTTTGAGGGCAGGGACATATGTTGGCTTTTCTTTGGGTTTATTCCAAGCCCTTAGCACAGTACAGTGGGCATATAATTAAGCATTTCATAAAAGTTTGTTGACTGACTCATCCCAACTCTGCTATTTGCGCTTCTAAGTTCCCTTTGAGCTTTGTTGATCAGAGGATCATGGCTTTATAGATGAAAGGAATCTCAGAGGGCAGTTCTTGCCTCCTTACTTAAAAAGAAAACAAGTAAAATAGGGAAAAGGGAAGCATTTGCTCAGCCTTACAACTAGTAAGGATTTGAAGCAGTATTTGAATCAAGGTCTTCTGGAATTAAGTCCAGCGTTCTATCTCTTACAATGTATCATGCAGCCTCTATTTTAAGTCATCTCCCAGTTCTGACATTCCCAGCTGTGATATTCCTGGTTCCGAAGCCCCTCTCAGCTCTGATATTCTAGCAATTGGATAAACAATTTAATGATGGCTTATCAAATACCCACTACATGCCAGGCACTGGGCTAGGCAATGGAGCAAAAAGTAAAGAGTCCTTACCCTCAAGGAACTCACTTCTACTGGAGAATTCTGGTTCCTTCCAGCTCTGACATTCCAGGTTTATTTTTCTATCTAGAGTCCCTTCCAGCTACAAAAACGAACGAATGCTTGAACAAATGAATGTATTAAGGAAAACATGTTTTTATGTATTAATTCTACTAAAATCGATGTTAAAAAAAAAAAAAGAAGAAGAAGAAAAGACCCCAGAAAGTGTCACAAGCAGTCCCTATAACTCTCTCAGTTTTCTGGCGAGGCAGGCTGAGAAGGTCCTCTCCTCTGTAAATTAAGAATGACAAAACCCCTTTCTGGCTCCAGTCTCCTTTTCATTGTTTTGTCCTCTATCTCCTTTCCTTTGTCTTTTCTTGGATCATTTGGATTCAGTGACCACGTGGACATTTTTCTCTTGGTGCTTGCTGGGGTATTTTGTTCTCTGAGATTTCTGGGAGGCAAATTGCCCCTGTGACCGACCTCACGTGGGTAGACAACACACACCCCACTTTGTATCTGCAGAGCAGAGGGGGCTGTTGCTGCTTTAGTCACAGCAATCCAGCAGTGGCTGAGAATTTATGAGATGAAGGGGAACTGCTTTGAAGAAAGACCCCTTGTCTGTTTTTTTTTTTTTTTTTTTTTTTTGCCATTTTAATGGTGTGTGGAGGTGGAGGGAAGTGGGGGAGGGGAGCCAGAAGAAGAAGGATGGAGCCTTGGGTTGGGGTTAGAGAAAGAAAAGAGCTGAGGCAACCTAGGTTCTGAGGAACAGGAGTGAAAACTGTACTGGCCGTCCACCTCCAGGCAGGCACTCACCACAGTAAGCTGGAGCTTTCGGGGGTCACGGTCAGTCATTCCTGGGGAGATGGGAAAAAGGCCTTCCACGAACCCTCCGTTGCCTTTCCCTTCCAATGACAATAAGAGTCAGAGATAATTGGGAGTATAAGGCTGTGTTAGTGTCAGGCGATACAATTTAATTGGCAAGACTAATTATTTATTTGGTTTCAAGGGAGGTATCCTGCCTTCATTAAAATCATTAGTGCCCAACAGTCAATGAAAATGTTTTGGAAATTCACAAGTATGTTTGAAGGAGGCACATCATTGATTGAACCAACCGACCCTTATTGGGGTGCCTACTATGTGCCATGCACAGTGCTAGTCCCCGAATGGAACCAGATAAAGCTAAAGCAGTCTCTGTTCTCAGATGCTTCCAAGAAATGGAGGTAGGGGAGAATGTAGAAAAGGAATACAAATAAATTGGAAGAGGGAGAAAATGCTAGTACTAGCTAAAGGAATCAGGAAAGGTTTTGAAGAAGAAGTAACACCTGGAGCTAGGCTTTGGTGAAAGCTAGGGAAACTATAAAATGGAGGGGACTATGAAGTGTATTTCAGGCATGGGAAAGTGGGAGACAGATGGGTATTTTCAGTCCCAAAAGTTCTGGAAGATTGGCCTCCCAGGCAAGGAGATGAAATGATTTGTATCATTGGAGGGAGTGGTCATATATAGGCAATCCTAGGAGTCCCTTTCAGAGCCAGGACCCAGGTTCAGTCAATGCTTTCTTGTACAATGCCCGTAATCAAGGTATAAAGTATTAAGTTAAGACTGTTCCACTTCGCATTTGAAATATTTTGTTAAACCCCACCAATTCATGAATGTGCTAATTGTTCATTCCCCTGTAGTGCAGGTATTAGCTTGTGTTTCGTCTTTAACCAAAACATCTTTGCCATGCCAAAACATCTGAATAACAAGAGAAAAATTCACTTAATCATCTTGATGGTTTGCCTTTACTCTATGAAGCCAGATCCCCAGTTAGCTTGACGTTGAGCGCTCTGGGCAGAGTTCTCGGTCAACTTTTGGTGTTGTGTCATAGCCGGGGTTTACTGCTCAGGAGAGGCACTGGCTAGAAATTGTTTCATGTGGGGCTTCTGCTCAATGGAGAAAGGAGCATTTGGTCCCCGGTTGCCAGACCCTATTTGTATAAGTAGCAGGCCAGGTATGCAAAGCAATCGGTGCTGCCTTTTATCTTCCCTCATGAGTCAACTATGGTAATTACCTGTAGCTAAAGCCAAAAATACGACTTAAAGCTAAACAGAAATACATGCAATTATGTTTCTCTTTTAAGATAAGAAAAAAGGTAATTCTAGATTTTTCCAGGTAATTATTGTTATTATTTATCATTTTCTAAGCATTAGTGGAAAACTAAGAACCTTAGAAGCCCCCAGAGAAAGACTAAAAGCTTAGGCTCAGAGGCCATATTCTCCATTAATTTGGGGTAGGAGAGAAGGCTCTGGCTCCCCTCCTCCATCCCACTGACATGACCATTTTCCCAAATGTGGTGACAAACACCTCAAAAATAAGCAAGCTAATCCTGGAAATAGGAAACTGGAAAAGGAGCTTCTTTCGTGACCAAATTAGTAGAGGGGTTCGAATTCTGGAACTTTAGGTGTTACTAGGGACTGCAGAGGCAGATCATCTAGTCCACTGGTCAGTACACTGAGGGCCAGAGTTTACCAGGATGCTGCATCAGCAGGAATTTATTTATTTATTTATTTATTTATTCATTCATTCATTCATTCATTTATTTATTTATTTATTTATTTATCTAGCTGCCCATTTGTTTATTTATTTATTTATTTAATTGAGGCTCTTATCTTCCATCTTAGGATCAATACTGGGTATTGGTTCCAAGGCAGAAGAGTAGTAAGGGCTAGGCAATGGGGGTCAAGTGACTTATCCAGGGTCACAAACTAGAAAGTATCTGAAGTCATATTTGAACCCAGAACCTCCTGTTTCTGAGTCTGACTCTCAATCCACTGAGCCACCCAGCTGCCCCTTCAGCATCAATTTATTACGCACTTAGCAGGTACTCTATTGGGAGACTTGACCTGGATGGGACTAGATGAGGCTCTGCCTCTATCCTTACAATGTGGGTGTAGGGGGCTGCTGATTAGCTCAGTAGATAAGAGAGCCAGGCCTAGAGAAGGGAGGTCCTGTGTTCAAATCTGGCCTCAGACACTTCCCAGCTGTGTGACCCTGGGCAAGTCACTTGACCCCCATAGCCTACCATTACCATTCTTCTGCCTTGGAGCCAGTACACAGTATTGACTCCAAGATGGAAGGTGAGGGTTTAAAAAACAAAACAAAACAATGTGGGTGTGACATCTTCTGGGGCCTTGGTTTCCTCACCTGTAAAATGAAGGGATTAGATGATTCTGTAGTTCCTTCTGATACTCAATCAGTGATCTTCAGAAAAAGGAAGTGACTTACCCAAGATCCCACGGCATGTTTCTGGCAGGGGTGACATTAAAATGCAGATCTTTTGACTCATAAAGAGCCTGGGGTTCTGTCTGCTAGACCACACCCAGCTTTTAATACGTTTATGAGGTTTTATGATAAAATGGAAGGGAGGTAGGAGAGAGGGAGATGGAGAAATAGAAACTGGGAGACAGAGGAGGGAGAGAGAGGCAGAGAGAAGCAGAAGTCAAGAGAAGAGAAAGAGAAGAAAGAAAAGGAAGAGGAGAGAGAGAGAGAGAGAGAGAGAGAGAGAGAGAGAGAGAGAGAGAGAGAGAGAGAGAGAGAGAGAGA
>NC_058130.1:762950501-762962879 GCF_016433145.1 Gracilinanus agilis
AGAGAGAGAGAGAGAGAGAGAGAGAGAGAGAGAGAGAGAGAGAGAGAATAGTATATTGGAAATAGAACAGAAAGTCAGGAAGGCCACATTCTGCTCTTTCCCCACGCCAGCAGCCCTTCGTCCATACTCCTGGGAATGCAACCTCTGCTTTCCCATAGACTTCAAGTCCCTACAAGTACCTACTTTTAAAAGGGATTATGGAGGAAATCCTCTTTTATTACCACTTGCTGCTTTTGGCAATTTAAGATATTAGCCTGATGAGGAATTACAGCTCCCTAATAAAATATCTCAACTTTGGTTGAATTTAATTGTTCCAATAGCTAGTAATGGCATTTTGCTTATGTGATAGGACATCCCTCAGCCAGCGGAGCCCATCTGGAAAATCACTTCCCTGTTAATGTTTGAAGAATGGCACAGAAGGCATCAATTTCTTCCCTTCCATCCCCGAGTCAATCTGGAGACAGCGAACTCATAAAACAACTAAAAATAGCTTCCGATTGCAGGAAATAAGGTAGAGGGGAAACGGTGGTAAGTTTTGACTCAGAGGACCTGGGTTTGAATCTCGGCTCCATTACTTACTGCTTATAGGACTTTTGGGAATCAGTTAACCTCTCTGGGTCTTGGTTTCTTCCTCCATAAAAATGAAAGGTTTAATGCCTAAAGTGTCACGTATAGGCAAAATGGCGAGGAAATGGGGTAGTTAGGTTTTTTTTTTTTTTAAACCCTTCACTTCTGTGTATTGGCTCCTAGGTGGAAGAGTGGTAAGGGTGGGCAATGGGGGTCAAGTGACTTGCCCAGGGTCACCCAGCTGGAAAGTGTCTGAGGCCTGATTTGAACCCAGGACCTCCCGTCTCTAGGCCTGACTCTCAATCCAGCTGCCCCCAGGGTAGTTAGGTATTGAGGGGAGTAGTTCCAGGTTAGGAGTTGGGGAGCTTTGAGTTCATATGTGACCTCAGACACTAGCTGAATAACCCTGGGTAACTTACTTAACTCATTTACCTCAGTTTCTCCATCTGTAAAATGGGAGTAATAATAGCAATTACATCCCGGGGTGGTTATGAAGATCAAATGAGATAATAATTATAAAGGGCTTAGTGGTACCAGACACTTAGTAAGTACTAAATAAATGTTAGTTATGATTGTTATTATGTTAGAGATATATAAATGACATATAGTCCAAAGTCATTAAACATTTGTTAAGCACTTACTATATTCCAGTTACTGTGCTAAGTGCTGAAGATGCAAATATGAAAAAGGTGGCTCAGAGGATAGAGAGCCAGGCGTGGAGTCAGGAGGATCTGGGTTCAAATTTGACCTCATAAACTTCCTACCCATGTGACCCTGGGCAAGTCATTTGCTTTACAGAACTTCTGCCTTAGAATTGATAAGAAGACAGAAGGTAGGAGGTGGGTTTTTTTGGTTTTGTTTTTTAAAGGCAGGAACTGTTTCAGTTTTTTGTGTTTTTTTTTTTTTTCTTTCAATCCCTGAGCTCAGTGCCACCGAGATCTGCTGATACATAGTGTTGTGGAAGATGATCGGAGCTTTTCACTCACTCTTCCCTTCTGGAAGGGGCAGAGCTGATTCTCCCTCTGGTCTATCTACTGTGGCACCTGCCCGCTGGATTGACTCCATACCTGGAACTCTTCCTCCTCTCTTTCCCCTACTAGCTTCCCTGGCTTCGTCTAAAGTTTTACCTTCTGTAAAATGCCTTTCCAAGTCCCCCTTAATGCTAGTGCCTTCCCTCTGAGATCATGATATTACATTACTTTATTATATATTAGATTATGCTATTTTATGTCATGTCATATTACGTTATAACCTTCCCCAATTTATTTTGTATGTATCTTGTTTATACTTTATACTCTGTGAAGAAGGGACTGTTTCTTGCCTTGCTTTGTATACCTAGAGCCTAGCACATTTTTTTTTTTATCCTGGGACTCTATTCTAGGAGCATAGGGCCACAACCAATAGGCAATGGGTCACGCAGTCGCTCAGGGTCACACAGCTGGGAAGTGTCTGAGGACAGATTTGAACCTAGGACCTTTTCGTCTCTAGGCCTGGCTCTCAATCCACTGAGCTAGCCCAGCTGCCCCTACTTTAGGTTGCAGTTTCTTTAGCAGATGTAGTTTTTACAGGGTGGGGTTGCTAGCCCCACGCCCAACCCTCCTCCTTTTTCATCCGGCTAGGGACTGTCCTTAGCCCAGGAGTGGTAAGGGCCTAGCACATAGTAGGTGCTTAATCAGTGCCAGCTGATGGATCGACCCTTCTCTGTGGCCTTGCTAAGTCACTTGATCCCAGTTTCCTCAAGTGTAACCTGATTGGATTGGACGGGCTAATCTCAAAAGCCTCTTCCTGAGCTCAATTACATATGGTGGAAACAGAGGTAAAATGGCTTGGCCTACAGTTACAGAGCAAATTAGGGTCAGCAAACTGGAGCCCACAGGCCAAATCTCCGTTGCTTCCAGCTTTTGGATAGCCCACAAGCTAAGAGTGGTTTTTATATTTTGAAATAAAGTTTTATTGATTCTATTAGAGTTGGACCAAACCCTGTACTTCTCATACCTGCTTGACTTTAAGACCCTTCTGAAGCCTCTGAAGGCACTAAGAATCTTTGACTCTAGGACTGAATACCATCTGTGCAAAGCTTTTGGTAGATTAATCCTAGGGAAGGGCCTAAGGCACAGTCTCAGTGTCCTTTTCAAGGACTATACTATAGCTAGGAACCAACAGAGGCAGGCTTGGTCTTCCTGACTGCCTATAACAGACACTTAACAGTGGAACCAAATCAACGAGTTGCCTTTGAGAGATAATCCAAGATGGTAGCCGATATTTCACCCTAGTCAACAATTTCGATGGGAAATACCAGTCAAGAGTTTTCTGTTTACTGCCCCTGAAATGAACCACAATATGTGGCACCATGACTAGATTTATTAATAATAGCTGGCATTTATAGAGTGCTTTAAGTTGTCAAAGCATTACATGTTACAATAATAGCAAACATAATATAGCACTTACTATGTACCAGGCACTGTGCTAAATGCTTTATAATTATTATTTAGTTCCTCACCACAATCTTGGGAGTTAGGTAGTGTTATTGTTATTATTACTAATAGCTAATATTTATATAGTGCTTACTATGTGCTAAGCTCTTTACAATTATCTCATTGGGTCCTCAAAACAATCCTGGGAATTAGGTATTATTATGGTAATTATGACTAATTATAGCACCTACTATGTGTCATCCACTGTGATAAACTCTTTACAATCATTATCTCATTGGGTCCTCAAAACAATCCTGGGAATTAAGTATTATTATGGTTATTATGACTAATAGCTAATATTTATATAGCACCTACTATGTGTCATCCACTGTGATAAACTCTTTACAATCATTATCTCATTGAGTCCTCAAAACAATTTTGGGAGTTGGTATTATTATTGTTATTATTACTAATAGCTAATATTTATATAGTGTGTTATTGGAAATTTTGGGGTCTCTGAACTACATTTCCTGTGAGCCCACAGGCTTCCTGTTGTTATATGATGACGTAGACAGGAGGATAAAATTGAGTGACTGGACTTGCACTTCCTCTTTTTTGCCTCTTTTGCTCCTGATCCAGCATGAGTGGCAGCAAGTAATGGCATGTCTTTTAAACTGACTTAGCTAAAATGGCAAGTGGCTTCATTTTCTAATGGCTACTAATAAATCTATAAAACCCATAATATTTTTAAAGTTATCCTTTTATATTAATTTTATTTCTTACAATAGTACCTACTATGTGTCATCCACTGTGTTAAGCTCTTTACAATTATTTTCTCATTTGGTCCTCAAAATAACCCTGAGAATTAGGTATTGTTATGGTTATTATTACTAATAGTTAATATTTATATAGTACCTACTATGTGTCATCCACTGTGTTAAGCTCTTTACAATTATTTTCTCATTTGGTCCTCAAAACAATCCTGGGAATTAGGCATTATTATGGTTATTGTAACTAATAGTTAATATTTATATAGTACCTACTATGTGTCATCCACTGTGTTAAGCTCTTTACAATTATTATCTCATTTGGTGCTCACAACCAACCCAGGGAGGTAGATGCTATTGTTATCTCCATTTTACAGATGAGGAAACTGAGGGGGAGACTTGATCATACAACCAGTAATCATCTGGGGTAGGATTTGAACTTGGGTCTCCCTGATTTCCAGGCCAGTGCACTCTCCAACAACTGTGCTGCCTTGCTTCCCCTTAAACAGAGGGCACGTATGAATTTATTTCTAAGATTACTTTTTTTTAAGCTCTGGAATTTTATTCTCTTGGCCATGTTGGGAGTTCAGTAAATGAAATTGTCCTCTTTGCATCCCCAATTATGTCCCCTGAGTTTAGCCAGTTTACTATATAGATGTGATAATCTCTCTGTAATTACCTTATCTATACTTCTATAAAAATCATCATCTCACATCCCACTTCTTCGAGAATCTCCAAATATCTCTATTATACAAGCATTTGGGGAACTGTAATTCAAATTACTTTAATTAAATGATCAATTTCAGATTTCTAATGTGAAACTCCCTTTCTGTTGGCACTTTGAGAAACTCTAAACAGTTAGTTGGGTTTGTTTTTTTTAATCAAAACAGAAATGTGATATTCCGCAGTAACTCTAATATACTGTGATCTACTGGATCACAGATGTCATCACCTGGGAGATTTCTTCCTCCCAAAGGAGGATATAATCCAGGACCCCAAAGTAATCTGGTGGTAGCGACATTCTTTTACTCTACAGTAGTCTGAGAAAATAGGAACTTCTCAAGATGTGGATGACTTGAATGAAAGGCATTGCTTACTCCTCTTGGTGGCATCTGCCTTTTGGGGGCCTGCAAAGGACATCACTGGGAAGGCAAACAAAACAGAGCCAGAAGATCCAAGTTCTCATCCTAAAAGTAGTTCACATGGGGAGTGCCAGACCAAAGTTTTCTTTGTGAGTCCTCTGACATTATGTGTTCTCAGACCACTCCTAGCTCTCACATTCTCTGTTCTAAGGACCCACCTAAAAGCAGTGTTTAATCAAATCATTGCTTTCAAACTGGGAGGGGTCTTGTTCCTTCATTTCAGTCCTATTTTACTCTTCATGACTCCATCTGGGGTTTTCTTGGCAAAAGATATTGGAGTGGTTGCCATTTCCTTCTCTGGCTCATTTGACAGATGAGGAAACTGAGGCAAACAGGGTTAAGTGACTTGTTCAAGGTCACAAAGCTTGTAAGAGTCTGAGGCCAGATTTGACCTTAGGAAGATGAATCTTCCTGTCTCCAGGCCCAGCAATCTATCCACTATACCACCTAGCAGTCCTAGATGTCGTCTACTCCAACCTCTTTATTTTACAGATAAGGAAACTGAGTCCTAAAAGGTCAAGGTGACTTGCTCAAGGAACCCAGTTCTTCTGACGGCAAGCCTCCTTCCACTGGGTGATGCTGCCTCCTCTCTGAGCCTCAGTTTCCCTATATGAAAAATGAGAGAAAGATGGACCAAAAGAGTACTAAAGTCTGTTTCAGCTCTAAATCCTATGATCCTATAATGTATGCCTCTCCATTCTATTTGGCATATAGAAATCAATTCTAATGAAAACAATATGTTTTCCAATAACTCCACCCTCACCTTCTGTCTTAGAATGGATACTTAAGGTATCAGTTCCAAGACAGAAGAGCAATAAGGTGCTAGGCAATTAGGTATAAGTGACTTGCCCAGGGTCACACTTCTTTTTTTTTTAAACCCTTACCTTCCATCTTGGAGTCAATACTGTGTATTGGCTCCAAGGCAGAAGAGTGGTAAGGGTGGGCAATGGGGGTCAAGTGACTTGCTCAGGGTCACACAGCTGGGAAGTGTCTGAGGCCAGATTTGAACCCAGGACCTCCAGTCTCTAGGCCTGGCTCTCCATCCACTGAGCTACCCAGCTGCCCCCATCCAGGGTCACACTTCTAAGAAGTATCTGAGACCAGATTCAAACCCAGATCCTCTCAACTCCAGGCCTGGTACTCTGCTCAGGACCTTTTGTTAGAAATGTTTTAGTTGCTCAAAGGTCCTCAATCTTGAGCTGTTAATTAAATATGCAAACTCTAAAGCCTAAGCTAGAATGAGATCAATTCAGCAAAGCTTGTCAAGGAGACCAGGGACCTTCCTTCCAACCCTGTTCCTCTTTTTCCCACTAAATTCTGTAGGCAAGAGGTCAACCAGGAGGACAGTGGAGAGGGAAACATTTCCAGAGCAGGCCTGGCATTCTGGAGTAATTACTCCTTTTACAGAACGCCTGCCAAATCCTTCCCAGTGGACATATGGACCCAGCAGGTAGAAACAGGCGCAAAGTGACTTCTGGCTTTGACGTCAGTGGTGGTTGTATGATTGAATTCATCATTAGTGCAAATTAAAACTCATCAGAGTGGATCTCTCTTTATTGTGCCAATTATCCTTTCCAAAGTTGACAAGGGTCTCTCTCTTTCTCTCTCCCTTTTCATTTTGCTCTGTAGTAAGATCTGTTAATCAGTAGATAATAAGATCAGTTAGCTGATTGCTAATTATTTGTATTTGTACTTACTACTTCAGGGTCTACTCAGTTCTCACAAGTTAATGTATTCAGTGTGTCTGGTGGGTTAGGTTTGTGAATGGATGTGATAGCTCAGAGGCTCTTGGGAAGGGCGAGTAGTTAACTTGGACCATGTAACCAGGTCTCAAGTGGAATCCAGCCCAACAGGAATGATCTGATTGATTTGTCACCTATCATCTAGATTCCTGTTCCACCTCCACTTTCCACCAGAAGGCCCTTTCTTTCCTCAGATCTGATATGACACTCTATAATTTTATCTCATTGAATTAATTTCCACAAATATTTATGATATGCCTGCCATGAGCCTGGCTTTGTACCCTCAGAGGTTCTTCTTGGGTTTTTGATGGTCCGTTTCAGAAAGGACCAATGACATCAAGAGGGAGGTCTTGACTCACGTGCGAATTAGATTTAAGTGAGGCAGTTCCACAACGTCCTTGTTGGCCTCACTCCTTCCTCCAGAGCCATCGAGGCCAGTGGCCAGACAAAAGGATGGCTGGTGGGCTGAAGATGCAGCAGATCTTGGCTTCTTTGATGGCTGACCAGGTTCTATCTCTCCATCGTCACAACTTCTACCACCTTCCTGGCCACTGGAACAAATTGTCCTCATTGGCTTCTTCTTCCCAGGGAAGTCTTTATATATGCCTGGGGCAGACACTCCCATAACTCACTGTTGGTTACCCTCAACCTGGTTTAGTCCAAGCTGGTTTACAGACTTTGTGACTTCTGGGCATGTTACAGCTTCTTGGAGCCACTGGGGGAGAGTTGGGTGAAAGGTAGACACCGAAGGTGAATGAAAAGCCCTGAACAGGGCTAACTTCAGAGGTATTCGTCTTCCCTGAACCCCCATAGCCTCCACTCGAAGTGCTGGAGATTCAACAAATACTCCAACTCCCCCCAAAGGGAACAAACAGACCCCACCCTGGAAAAGCTTTCCTTCTGCATTATGGCTGTTAGATGCTTATTGCAAAGGTGTGTACATATTCAAGAATCATGTCTTTGTTGTCTTGTTTTTCCTCTTGCACTGGAATAAAATTTCATATTTATTTTAAAAATTGGATTTGTGATTTTATTGGTACAAATAACCCATCAGTGGAAAAACTCCCTCTATCAATGCAAATTGACACCTTCTCTAGGACTCGTATGGTCTTAGAGAGTTGCCTAGAGTTGTGATGTCCAACTCCATAGAAATAGGGGCCCCTAAACCATACACAAAGATTCCTAAATGCCTCATAATGACTTAGAAAACCACATATTATTAGAAAATAGACGGGGGGCAGCTGGGTAGCTCAGTGGACTGAGATTCAGGCCTAGAAACGGGAGGTCCTGGGTTCAAATCCGGCCTCTGACACTTCCCAGCTGTGTGACCCTGGGCAAGTCACTTGACCCCCATTGCCTACCCTTACCACTCTTCTGCCTTGGGGCCAATACACAGTATTGACTCCAAGATGGAAGGTGAGGGTTAAAAAGAAAAGAAAAGAAAATAGAAAAAAATAATATGTATTAGGAAAACACATGTCTATCTTGTTTTGCATTTTTATTTATTTTTAAATACTTCCCACTTATGATTTATTCTGGTTCCAAGATCGTAGGTCACTATGCTGCCTTCTGGCTGCGTGTCTGATTTCCTCTAACCTAGAGCATTGAGGGGGAAAGAGATTTACTTAGGGTTATCCGCCAGTATATGCCATAGGCAGGCTTGGACTTCTATCACTAGGCCAGCTTGCATCTCATTTAATGAAAGACCACTGAATGGATGGACAGATACATAGATGGATGGATGGATGGGAAGAAGGATGGATGGAAGAGTAAAAGAAAGAAAATGTATCTTGTATCTCAAATTTCACTTCTAGAAGGAGGACTGGAGAAATGTGATCCTTTTTTTTAACACCCTCATTTTTTTCGGTCTTCTTCACTTTTACTCAAGTTACATAGAAAATCCTGCATACCAGGGGTCTTTGAGGAGAGTGCCAATGGCAGAAGGTGGCTGTTGTTCACATATCAGTCATATCAGCTGATAGGGTTATTGGGGAAAGTTAAAAATAAAAATAGCCAACATTTATACAACATCCAGAAGTTTACCAAAAGCCCTACATACATCCATTATGTTGTCATTTGATCTTCAAGTCAATCTTCTGACACAGAAGCCATTGTTATCCTTATTTACAGATAAGGAAATAGAAGCTCAGAAAGGTAAGTGATTATGTTTATCTATCTATCTATCTATGTATGTATCTATGTATGTATCTATCTACCTACCTACCTATCCATTTTTCTATCTATCTATCTATCTATCTATCTATCTATCTATCTACCTATCCATTTTTCTATCTATCTATCTATCTATCTATCTATCTATCTATCTATCTATCTCCCTATCTACATATTCATCCATCCATCCATCTATCCATCTATCTATCTATCATCTATCTATCTATCTATCTATCTATCTATCTATCTATCTATCCATCCATCCATCCATCTGTCTATCCATCTGTCTGTCTGTACGTCCCTACAATTGGGTTCCTCTTCTCCTTCCCTGCTTTTCTTTTTAAAACCCTTATCTTCTGTCTTATTATCAATACTGTGTAAGGGTTGGACTGTGGGGGTTAAGTGACTTGCCCAGGGTCACAGAGCTAGGACTTACCTGAGGTCACATTGGAACTTAAGACCTCTTGTCTCTAGGTCTGGCTCTCAATCTATTGAACCACTTAGCTGCCCCAACCCTTTTCCACTTCCTTTTGTGTATTGTCTTCCCAATTAGATGGTAATCTCCTGGAGGGCAGAGACTTTTTCTTTTTTACATTTGTATAATTTTAGCATAGTGCCTAAGCTATATGCATATAGTAAGTGCCTAATGAATTTTTTAATTGTTACTTTTTATGATGCTTACCTTTTGTCTTAGAATAGATACTGATTCTAAGGCAGAAGTGCAATAAGACTTAGGCAATTGGGATTAAGTGACTTGCCCAGGGTCACATAGCTAGGGAGTGTTTGAGGTCACATTTGAACCCAAGTCCTCCTATCTCCAGGCCTGGCATTCTATCCACTTTGCTACCTAGTTGCCCCTTAATAAATGTGTATTGAAATGAGTTACACTACAAGAGTACTGATTTCATCGATCTGTCTCCCTGTCCATCTGTCTATGTATCTATCCATGCACCCATCTGGCTACCCATCTATATTCCTTTAGCCCATCCATCTTTCTTAGGGTAATGCTTGTATTACTGTACCGATTTCACTGGAGTGAGAATAAATTTATTATTGGCAAATGCTTCCAAGTTGACATCGGTTAGATAATAAAAATGGAGTCTTTTTCATACCTGTGGAATTTCCCCTTTCCTTGCTCAAAACCGAGAATTACAGGGATGAGACAGCATGGTCTAAAGGGCAGTAGCCCACAAATATGTCAGGTACTGGATGTATAAATAAGCACATGATTTACTTCCTTCCCAATCACAGTGCTCTCTTGGTTTTCATCATTTCTCGACGCTCAAGCCAAGGACAAATTGCAGCTAAACATGACATAAATTGCCCCCAAATCATGTTCTCTGAACTGAGTAATACTTTTTCCAAGAAAAGAGGGTAAGGAGTTGCTAGGAGTTCAGGCAGCCAGAAAATGTGGAAATATCTTTGGGAATGACTTCAGGAAGAAGAAATGAATAAATGACGCGCATTCCTCTTGTGTTATTCTGTTTGTTGTTCATCTTCTTTTCTTTGCTTTTGCTTTTTGCTCTGGACTTGCGATTTCATTCAATCATCCAGCATTTATTTCACAGAACTCTTGGTGAGTAAACTCTTTCCAGAAATGCAGACCGACATCTGATCTATACTAGAAGCGGCTTAGAGATTCGCCTCCTGAGAGTACTTGAAGGATTGCAACACCCAGGTCCTCTCAACAATCTTGTGAAGTAAGTAGAGTGTACTTTTTTCTCCCCATATTACAGATGAGGAAACTGAGGTTCTGAGGGAGATAGGACAGTAGAGTGGAAAATGTGATAGACATGGAATCGAGGGACTTGGATTAGAGTACTTGGGAACTTGCACAAGTTGGGTGACTCCTCTAGATCTCAGTATCTTCATCTGTAAAATGAGAGGGTTGGACTAGATGGTCACTGAGGTTCCTTCCAGTTATAAAGCTAGAACCCTATGACCTAAATGAAGGGCCTTGCCCAGGATTACAAAACTAGTAGGCATCTGAGACAACCCTGGAACTGAGATCTTTTGGCTTCAACCCTGGCTGTTCTGGTCCAGGTCTGACTCAGGCCAGTCCAGTGATTTATGTTTAAGTTATGTTATGTTTAAGATACTTTTCAATTTGCATTTGAGTGGAGTTGATTGAGCTAGTCAGTCGAGTCAGTCCACTCCATTTAAAGTAAGTGATGAGGGGGCTTCTGGGTAGCTCAGTGGATTGAGAGCCAGACCTAGAGACAGGAGGTCCTGGGTTCAAATCCGACCTCAGACACTTCCCAGCTGTGTGACCCTGGGCAAATCACTTGACCCCCAATTGCCCACCCTTACCACTCTTCTACCTAGGAGCCAATACACAAAAGTTAAGAGTTTAAAAAAATAAATAAAGTAAGTGATGAGATACCTTGAAGTGAGATCAAGTCCTAATCAACCACTCCATCAAATAAATCCATTAATACTTTAGATTAAATGTGGAATGTCTTTGGATCAACCAGAGTGACTATGACAAGAGGAGTGTTCCCACTGGCTGAGAAAACTGAGTCAAGTTCTGTGGATTGTCTATAAAACAGAAGACAAATTCCGAACCCAAGCTATTCAAGCATCTGGCAGAGATTTAGATTCCAGTGATCAGGGAAGGAAAAGGGAACATTCCAGCTAAACCCCCTGAGAAGGAGCTGCTTGGAGGAGAGAAGGAACTTCAGCTTTGGCCCTGGGCTCCTTCCCGCCTCCTTTGGTCAAGGATGGTCATTGAAAGCTTCAAAGGATCTGGAGGATTTGGGACTTTCCACTTTTTCCATTGCTGTCCTAATACTGTCTCCTGAGGCAGTGGATCAAATGAGAAGCCAAAGACTGACTAGAGGAGTTTGACTTCAACAAAGAACTAGTAAAGTAGCCTTGCCTGAATGAAACTTATTAAGGGCCCCAAAATGGGGGTGGGGGGAGTGGGGAAGGACAGCTACCAAGAGCTGGGTATTACCCTTCTGCCACACATGTAAGCTTGAGCCCAATTTCCCTTGGACTCTGTACCTGCTGATGAGAATATGTTACAGATTTTTAGGGGAGATTTTTGGGGAGCAGCTAGGAGGTAGACCAGATAGAGTGGTCCTGTGCAGTGCCAGGTCTGGAGTTGGGAGGACCTGAATTCAGTTCTGGCCTCAAATACTTCCTAGCTGTGTGATCCTAGGCAAATCACTTGCCACTCCTTTGTATTAGAATAATATTGGAAAATGAAGGGATGCCCTTTGATTGGGGAATGGCTAAACAAATTATGATACCTGCTAGTGATGGAATACTATTGTGCTCAAAGGAATAATGAACTGGAGGAATTCCATGTGAACTGGAACAACCTCCAGGAAGTGATGCAGAGTGAAAGGAGCAGAACCAGGAGAACCTTATACACAGAGATGGTTATACTGTGACGCAGTCAAATGTAATGGACTTCTCCACTAGCAGCAATGCAATGATCCAGGACAATTCTGAGGGACTTAAGAGAGAGAAAGATATCGACCAGAGGAAGAACTGTGGGAGCAGAAATGCAGAAGAAAAACATAGGATTGATCATGTGGGTCGATGGGGATGTAGATTCTAAACAATC
>NC_058130.1:762972598-762975098 GCF_016433145.1 Gracilinanus agilis
TCTTCTTCTTCTTCTTCTTCTTCATTATTATTTTTTTTAATTTAGAATAGTTTCTCATGGTTACATGATTCATGTTTTTTCCCTCTCCCCAACCCCTCCCCACCATAGCTGACACACAATTCCACTGGGTTTTACATGTGTCATTGATCAAGACCTATTTCCATATTATTAGTATTTGCAATAAAGTGATCGTTTAGAGTCTGCATCCTCAATCATATTGCCATCAATTCATGTGCTCAAGCAGTTGTTTTTCTTCTGCGCTTCTACTCCCACAGTTCTTCCTCTGAATGTGGATAGCGTTCTTCCTCATAAGTCCAAGTTCTCATAAGATCAAGATTTTCAAATCTTTTAAATCTGTTCTGGATCATTGCATTGCTGCTAGTAGAGAACTTAAGGATCCATTCTAAGGCAGAAGACCTGTAAGGGCTAGGCATACTTGCCCAGGGTCACACGGCTAGGAAGTATCTGGGGTCAAATTTGAACCCAGGACCTCCCATCTTCAGACCTGGTGCTTTATCCACTGAGCTGTTTAGCTGCCTCCTTTTCCTTCTCTTTGTACAGCACTTAGCACAATTCCTGCACATTGTTGTTCAGTCATGTCCAACTCTTCATGATTCTCCATGACCGTGCTGACCCTGGGGTTTTCTTGGCAAAGATACGGGGGTGGTTTGCCATTTGCTTCTCCAGTGGATTCGGCAAAAAGAGATTAAGAGATTTGCCTAGTCACATAGCTAGTAAGTGTCTGAGGTCAAATTTGAACTCAGGTCTTCCTGCTTCCACGCCCAACTGCTTCTATCTACTGAGCCACCTTGCTGCCTCCTAGCACACAGTACATGCTTAATAAAAGTTGGTTGATTGGTTGATTGGGAGTTCTCAGCTACAATGGGCTACGCCAATGTGGTATTCACATTAAAATCACCACCAGTTTGGTGAGTTCCTGAAGGCAGGGTGCCATCAGGCTTCTTAAGGAGGGTTGAACCGGAGCAGGTTAGAAACAGAGTAAGTCAAAGCTCTTGTGCCAATCAGTAATGGCATTGGGCTCGCTTCCAGCTGAACTAAGATAGGGAGAACCAGACTCAGAAAACCAAATAAAAGAAAATAAAATACACAATTAATTTCTGAAAAGCAAACACAAATCTACTTACAGAGCATCAATGACATCGGAACAGAGAGATTATCATAGATTTAGAGTTGGAAGAGCTCTTAAGAGCCTCTTATTCAACTCTCTCATTTTAGAGATGAGGAGAAAGAGCCAGGAATGTTAAATGATTTGGCCAAAGTCATCCAGCTGGTCTGTGGCAGAGGTGGGATTTGAACTCAGGTCCGGGGATTTGCTCCATTCCTCTTTCCAAATTACACAATGCCCCCAGAGAACTGATAAGGAAACATGGTTCCCTTCTTTCACTAGAGAGATGGGGGTAAAGGCTTGCCGGATGACAGAGATGCTTTGAGGCAAGGTGGATGTGTTGGTCTGTTGGCTTGACTCTTTCTCTTGATTACAAGGGAATGTTTTCCAGGAGGCGGCTTGTTGGGGAGAGTGACATTAAAAAACGGATGCAAATGAATTGGGAAGATGAAGCACACAGGATGCTAGGCCATGCAACATGCACTTTAGGAGAGAAATATGGTTATTCGGTTTGCTTTTAACCTACGGGGCTCTTGATGCTGGCTGGGAAATCAAGGGAATGTTTCTCATTCTGATATTTTGTTCCTTAGCAGGGTGTTTCCTTGTGCTCTCCAGGGCCATGGTACTCAGAGTACATTTGAGTCCATTAATATGATGCAAGCAGTTTGGTATTCCCTCATTAAAAAAAAAAAAAGGGTCTTGTTTTTAATTTTTTAGGGAATGGAACCATGAAGTTGGAAATGGTACTTATAATTAGGAGTCTGTTTCTTGCCAGGTTCTAGCAGTTCCAAGGAGTACACAGTTTTAGGTTTACAGTACTACATTTTGGCTCAGGGAAAATGCATCTCCATGTTGCCAAAATGTGTCATAAACTAAAAAATATGTTAAAAATATACATGGACTGATATGCTGACAATTTACCCAGAATTCAGAGAGAGCTACACCAAGGATGCTTGGACGTGCTTCTAGAGCATGCGAAAGAAGTGTATAGAGGCCCTGGAATCAGAAGATCTGGGTTCAAATTCCAGGTCTGATATTTATTATATGGGTGACCACGGGAAAGTCACAATGCCCCTGAGCCTCAGTTCTCTCATCTGTAATGTGAGGACATTTGGCCCAAATGGCCCCTGAGGTCCCTTTTTTGCTCAGGTTCTATCATTTTAGCAAAACTTCTGAAATGATACCTCCCTCTTCCAGAGAAAATAGAGAGAGACAACTTTGACGATAATATAATTAGGATTCGGAACCTTTCGGATAACTGGACTTGAAGGGTTAATGGATCAAGATTTTTTTTTAAGAGTTCATTTATGAAATTAATTAATTTAGAATATTTTTTCATCCTCTCATCCCCTCCTATAGCTGACATGCAATTCC
>NC_058130.1:762980098-762983241 GCF_016433145.1 Gracilinanus agilis
TTATCTCACTTAAGCTTCATAGCAATCCGGAAGGAAAGTATTAGGGTATTACTATTGCCACAGTTCGGATGGGGAAACTGAGGCAATATGGCTATTTACCAAATCTGGAATTCTTTCTCCTCATGCCCTTTCCCTATTTTCCATTCCCAGTAAAAATCCAAATTTCTGCAAGAAGTCTTTCCTGATTCCCCTGTTGATCATCTCCAATTTCTCCAGTCTCTCTCTAGTTTGTACCTAATTGTTTGCATGTTATCCCCTTCCCCTGCCAAGACTGTGAGCTCCTCCTGTAAGTTTCTCGAGAACAGGGACTGATTTTTGCATTTCTTAATATTCTCGGTTCTTAGTAGTGTTATTATTCAGTTGTTTCAGTCATGCCTGGTTTTTCATGACCCTATTTGGAGTTTTCTCAGCAAAGATACCCGAGTGGTTTGCCATTTCCTTCTCTAGCTCACTTGACAGATGAGAAAACGGAGGCAAGCAGGGTCAAGTGACTTGCCCAGGGTCACGCAGCTAATAAGTATCTGAGGCTGGATTCGGTCCTAGGTCTTCTCTTTAAACCCAGCACTATCCATCTAGTCACACTGTCTCAAAAACAGGAATCCAAGTATGTCAGTTGAGTGAGGACAGTTTGCTTCTGTGTTATCATTTTTTCAAGCACTAAGAGTATTTTCCAAGCAGTAAACACCTTTTTCAAAATATGGGAAGAAGATTCTTGCTTGAGATCAATTTTTTTTAAATGTCTCTAGCTATTTAAATCTACTTATGTAAAGCACCCAGAGAATTACATTTGTGTTTTTTTTAATGCTGTTTTGAGTCTCAAGTACAATAAAATACTTGCAAATCATGTACTTTCTCCTTTTTTTTTTTTTTGCATCTGACTAGGTAAATTATAAATGGCAGAATCAATTGTGAAGTATGTAGAATCCAAATCCTATTCAGATTGAGCCCCATACCAAGTGGCATCACCAAATGAATTAAAAACTACCAAGTTGGGGGCAGCTGGGTAGCTCAGTGGATTGAGAGTCAGGCCTCAAGATGGGAGGTCCTAGGTTCAAATCTGACCTCAGACATTTCCCAGCTGTGTGACCCTGGGCAAGTCACTTGACCACCCCCATTGCCCACCCTTACCACTCTTCCAGCTATGAGCCAATACACAGAAGTTAAGGGTTTAAAACAAACAAACAAACCCCCCCCCCCAAAAAAAAACTACCGAGTTAAAATGATGGCATCAGGGATGCACAATGAGGGAACATTATTTTCAAAGGCTCACGTAGCTGCCAGGATTTTTTCCCTTTTAAGCAGGAGAGGAGTTTGTCTTAAGAACACTGTTGAAAACCAAGAGCTTCTGTTCACTTATAGAAAAAGCTCTAAGCTTCTCAGGAAGGGCCACAAAGACTGGCTTTTTTTCAACTTCTTATTTTTCGGATCAGTGAAGAGAATCATAAGCTGATAGGATCATAGCTTTGGAAGTAGAAGAGACCTTGGAGGCCACTGATCCAACCTCCCATTTTACAGAAGAAGAAATTGAGGCCCCAATTAGATAGTGTCTGAAATCTTCCCAACTGAAGCTATTCTCTGTGCAGTAGGCCAGGCTGGCTCTTTGCCTTCCACGTAAGAAGTATTTTTGTGGTTCAGTCATATTGGACTTTCATGACCCCATCTGGGGGTCTTCTTAGCAAAGATGCTGGAGTAATTTGCCATTTCCTTCTCCGGATCATTTTATAGATGAGAAAACTGAGGCTGGCAATGATTTATATGACTTGCCCAGGTTCATACAACTAGTAAGTGTCAGAGGCTGTATTTGAACTCATGAAGATGACTTTTCCTGACTCCAGGCTCAGTGCTCTATTCACTGTGCCACCCAGCTGCCCAGTAAGAGGTATTTACTAAGGAACTGTGCATCGGCTAAGGGAGGGTTTGGGGGGTTTGGGGAGAGGGAAAGTACACGAAACATGTAAATATGGGAAAATATTCAAAATAAGAATAAAAATGAAAAAATAAAAATAAAAACCAGGTTACCTAAAAAAAATTATTTAGGTATTTACTAAATGCTTATTGGATTGAATTGAAATACAAAGAAGAAAATAAGACGTAGTCCTTGTTCTCAAGAAACTTACAACCCAAACTAAACCACTTTCAAGCCTGTGTAGGCTAGACTGTGTTCTAAGGCATCTCCTGGGCAGTCACTTAGTTGTAAGAGTTCAGGCAAACCTATATTTTGGAATTGAGAGATGGAATACTGAGTCAATAAACCAGTTAAGTCAATTAAAAACACCTACTATGTGCCAGGTGGTAGCTAGGTGGTGAAGTAGATAGATAGCCCTGGTTCTAGAGTCAGAAAGACTTGAGTTCAACTCCAGCCTCAGACACCTAGTAGCTGTGGGACCCTGGGCAAGTTACTTCATCCTGTATGCCTCCATTCTCTCATCTGTACAAGGAGCTCGAGAAGGAGATAGCAAACTGCTCCAGGAACTTCGCCAGGGAAACCCCAAAAGGGGTCCTGAAGAATTGGACACAACTGAAAAGGACTAAACAACAACATGTACCAGGCATTGTGCTAAGTGTCAGGGATGCAAAGAAAGAGAAAAAACATTCTCTGCTCTCAAGGAGTTCAGAGTCTAATGAAGGAGACAGCAGGAAAACATCTAACAAGCTACAGACAGGATGATGAGATCATTGACAGAGTCGGGGCACTCCTATTAAGGAGGAAAGGCTTCTTGAAGAAGATGAGATTTTATATGGGACTTAAAGGAAAGCAGGGAAGCAAGGAGGGTAAGAATTCCACTTGCCCAGGGTCACACAGCTAATAAGGGTCTGAGACTAGAGTTGAACTCAAGCCTTTCTGACTCTAGACCCAGTTGAGTGAAGCCAGCAAACATACCCAGAGTGGGGAGATGGTGTACCCTGGGCTATGAACAACAAGGACCCAAATGTCCCTGAATTTCAGAGTGGGCAGAAGGGGGTGAGGTATAAGAAGATTAGAAAGGAGAGGGGAGGGGAGGAGAAGAGTAGGGGGAGGGAAGGGGAGGAAGGGGAGGAGGGGAGAGGAAAGGAGGAAGGAAGAGGAGAGGGAAGGGAGGGGAAAGAGAGGAGGAGACAAGAGGGAAGAGGGAAAAGGGGGAGGAGAGGGGAAGGGAGGAGAA
>NC_058130.1:762983543-763010574 GCF_016433145.1 Gracilinanus agilis
GAGAGGAGAGGAGAAGGGGACAGGAGAGGAGGAGGGGAGAAGAGAGGAGTAGAGGGGAAGGTAGGAGAGAAAAAGAGGGAACAAGGAAGGGGAGGGAAGGAGAGGAGAGGAGAGGAGGAGAGGAGAGGAGAAGGGAAGAAGAGAGGAGTAGAGGGGAAGGGAGGAGGGAAGAAGGAAAAGGGAAGGAAAGAGGAGAGGGGAGGGGAAAGAAGGAGAGTAGGGGAGGGAAGAGGAAGAGGGGAAATGAGGGGAGAGGGAAGACCTAGCTCAGACATCCCCTGTTCTAAGGCCCCTCCAGCTCAGAAACTTTGTGATCTTGTCACTTCTAGGTGGTGGCACCTGAGACTCCTAAGGCTAGCCCCCTGGGCTCCTGCTTCAGTCCCCAGTTTACCCAGAAAACTGCAACCAGAGGGGCCTGCTGCTCTGAGCCTCTCAGGCTCCGCTCCAGTACCCACAGAAGCATGGAGTCAGCAGCAGCCCCCAGGCCAGCCCCCTCCCCCTCCTCGTCCTTCTCCCGACACGTCTGCATGGGACGTCACTTGTATTTCTCTCCTCCGGTGTCAATCTGGCCGGAGCGTGTTAGTTTCCCACCAGGTTCCTCCTGTATATTTCATTCTGTCACGGTGATGCCATATGCTGCTGCTGCACCACATTCTCCCTCTCTGGAATCAGAACGTTTTTCATAATACTTATTAATCCTGGATCTTAATCACATTCATCATCTCCAGGCTCCATGTAGGCCAGGATATTTAAATGAAGGGAAATGAAAAGATCTGAAAAGACAAGCTTAGAATTACCAAGATGCTGACAGAGCAAAAACAAAGATTGAAGAAAGCAGAGCCCAGCCTGAGAGAACAGGGAAAACTTAAAGGGAAAGCCAGAAAAAAACCTGACAATTCCATTAAATGTTTTATCTGTAAATACCTCCTACTGCTCCAGGCACCGAGGGATCCACTGTACAGAGACAAAAGAAATTACAGGCTCTTCCCTCAAGGAGATTACAGTCTGCCTCAGCAGCTGTATCAAACTCAAATAAAAATGTGGCAAGAAAGGAGTCTCTAAATTGATATATAAAAATCCCTGGGGGCCATAGAGTAATTTAATTTAAAATGTAGTATTATATTTTATATAATATATTTTAAATGTTATATAATATTTTATATAATTATACAAAGNGATGCTGACAGAGCAAAAACAAAGATTGAAGAAAGCAGAGCCCAGCCCGAGAGAACAGGGAAAACTTAAAGGGAAAGCCAGAAAAAAACCTGACAATTCCATTAAATGTTTTATCTGTAAATACCTCCTACTGCTCCAGGCACAGAGGGATCCACTGTACAGAGACAAAAGAAATTACAGGCTCTTCCCTCAAGGAGATTACAGTCTGCCTCAGCAGCTGTATCAAACTCAAATAAAAATGTGGCAAGAAAGGAGTCTCTAAATTGATATATAAAAATCCCTGGGGGCCATAGAGTAATTTAATTTAAAATGTAGTACTATTATATAATATATTTTAAATGTTATATAATATTTTATATAATTATACAAAGTGTTATATTTTTATTTATTTGGATAGATATTTCCCAATTAGGCTTATTGCTACACCTCCGTACTAGGGTATAAAACAAGTATAAAGATGAGTAAGATTAGAGTAGCAGCAGTGAATAGAGCTCTGGACCTGATGTCAGGAAGACCTGAGTTCTAATCTAGCCTCAGACACTTAGTAGCTGTGTGACTCCAGGCAAGTCACTTGACCCTGTTTGCCTCAGTTTCCTCATCTGAAAAATGAGCTGGAGAAGGAAATGGCAAACCACTCCACGGATCTCTGCCAAGAAAATCCCAAAAGGAGTCACGAAGAGTCAGCCACAACTGAAATGACTGAACAATAACAAATAACAAGATAATCTGAGGAGGGAGAGACTTTCTGTAGGAGGTGGTGCTTGAGCTGAGCCTTGAAAGAATGGAGGGTAGGAATTCAAAGTGACAGAAGTGAAGGAAGAAGAATGTATTCAGGCAAAAGCGGAGAGGAGAGATGCCATACTGAGTGTGTGAGTGTGCAGTGAAGTAATATGTAAGAAACTTCGAAAAGGGAGCTAGAACCAGATGGGAAGAGATTGAAATGCCAAACTAAGGAACTTGTATTTTTCCTAGAGGCAATAGTGGGCCATTAAAGGTTTTCGAGAAGGGAAGTCACATGTTCTTTAGGGAGATCATTTTGGTAGCTGTGTGTAAGTTGGAGAGAAATGGGGAGAGCCTGGAAATTAGGAGCTCGTTTCGGTGGCCATCATAATAGGCAAGATGGGAAAAGATGAAAGCCTGAAAGTGGAGGAAAACATGACCAGGGGAAAGACAAGAAGAGGTTTCATAAGACTTGCAAATGACTGGGCCAGTAGTGAGAGAATATGACCTCTTTGGCAAGGGGATCTCTGGCAAAGGGTATGAGATTCGAAGTTAGGAGATGAAAACTCTCATCCTGGCTCTCTCTATGTGATCTTGGATAATTCATTGACACTCTGGACTTTGTTTCCTCATCTTTAATTTTAGCCTTGGAGTCCGGTAGATAGAGATGGTTTTAGAGGCAATGCCTTCATTTTGCCACTTACTCTGGGCCATTGTGGCACAGCCGTGACTGTGGGCAAGTCACATGTCCAGGCTCCGGGTTCCTCCTCTATAAAATGAGAGGGTTAGATAAAGTGCTATCTAAGGGCCCTTCCTGCTCTAAATCTATGGTCCTGGGTTCCAAAGCCTAGAGGATCACCACAGTTCCTTTTGCCTCTGGTGCCTATGGCTCTTTCCTCATAGAGTGGGTCATTCTCAGAGAAAAGGCTTCAAGTGGGAGACATTTAGATTTCAATGTGGCAAAAATGACTTCAGAATGTTTTTGATATCACACTGAAATGAAACTTTCATTGTGACCAGGGATGATATTGATGTTACATGATAGCCGCCACATTAAGGGCTGAAATGAAATGGAAAGACTTCTCTCATTTAAAAGCAATTTTCTTCCTTATGTCATCATAACATGTGTTTCCTATTTGAATAAGCCTTTTTATTGGACATTCGAGGAATTCAGTTCCAGGTCCAGAGTGGCACGAAGACAATGAGCCAGACGGATGGATTTGTTCTTCTCCACTTGTAAAGCCAAAGCTTCCATTAGCCTGAAGAGATTGATCAGCCCTTTGTGAGCCCAAATTAGTGCCTGCAAAAATATCCTTAGCTAACAAGAGGAGGCTCTGGAGGAAAGAGCTCCGGCCTCAGGGTCACAAGGCTCTGGGTTCTAGCCTTTGCCCTGATGGTAACTCACTATGTGACATGTGGAAAGCCACTTTTCTTCTCTGGAATCCAATTTCCTTTCCTGTAGATTGAAAAGGTTCAACCAGATGATCTCAAAGGTTCCTTCCAGACAACTTTCCCCATTCCAGGGCCCCACCCAACTCTCTCATCCTCCATTCTAAGACCCCTCCCAACTCTGACTTAGTTCTAAGACCCCTCCCAGCCCTGACATTCCCTGTTCTAAGACCCCTCCCAGCTCTGACATCCCCTGTTCTAAGACCCCTCCCAGCTCTAACATCCCCTGTTCTAAGACCTCTCCCAGCTCTGATATTCCCTGTCCTTTTTTTTTTTTTTAACCCTGACCTTCCATCTTGGAATAAATACTGTGCATTGGTTCTAAGGCAAAAGAGTGGTAAGGGCCAGGCAATGGGAGTGAAGTGACTTGCCCAGGGTCACCCAGCTAGGAAGTGTTTGAGGCCAGATTTGAACCCAGTATGGTCCATCTCTAAGCCTGACTCTCAATCCACTCAGGCACTTAGCTGACCCATATCCTTTGCCATTCTTTGAATCACCAGCACTTATTACACTGCCTGGTATGTAGTAGGTGATTAATAAATGTTTGTTGACTGACTCACTGCAATTTCTTTTCAATAAAATCAAAATGTCCTTGATGAGTAGACATTTCTTTTTCTTTTTTTTAACTCTTACCTTCTGTCTTAGAATCAATACTGACTATTGGTTCCAAGACAGAAGGGCAGTAAGGACTGGGCAATGGGGGTTAAGTGACTTGCCCAGGGTCACACAGTTAGGAAGTGTCTGAGGCCAGATTTGAACCCAGGACCTCCCATCTCTAGGCCTGGCTCTCAATCTACTGAGATACCCAGCTGCCCTTGAGTAGACATTTCTTAACTCACACCAAAGAACCCACACCTAGACTGAAGGCCAGGAGCTTGAAGACAGAGACTACGAGGAACAATGGGTGAAGACAAAACTTGTCCATTCCTGGTTCTTCTCAAAGTGAATATCACTGAGCATAAAAATATCTCTATCTAAAGAGACTCTAGCACCCTGAAGGCAAGAAAGAACAGGAGGAAGAAAATGATTAAAGCAATTAAACCATCTGTGTAATACCAGTTTTTCCCCTCCCTAAATGTTTACCTTCTGGTTTAGTATCAATTCTAAGGCAGAAAAGTGGCAATGGGAGTTAAGTGACTTGACAAGGTTCACACAGCTAGAAAATGTCCGAGGCCAGATTTGAACCTAGGACCTCCCATCTCCAGGACCTATGTTATAGCCACTGTGCTACCTAGCTGCCCTTGTAATACTATTTTTAATGTACACCTTTGGAACTACAGCATATACAATAATGGATTCAGAAAGAAGCCAAATAAAAACCCATGCACTATTAATAAAACTCTTTTAACAGAGAAGTTAACTTTAGAAAAATCAATCCCTTAAAAAGAATCCTTACCTTTTGACTTAGAATTGCTACTGAGGCAGAAGAGTGGCAAGGGCTAGGCAGTGGGGATTAAGTGATTTGGTAAAAAAGAAAACTTTTTTACAAAAAAAAAAAAAAAAGATCATTGACAAAACTTTTCCAGAGTACATTATAAACAGATTAAAACAAAACAAAACAAACCCCTAGAGAAATACTTTGGGAACAGAGAGAAATACTTGGGGAACAGGGAGTGACAGGGCACTCCATTGTATTTCTTAAATGTAACAGAAATTTGTTACTTCCTGATGGAGTCTAAGAAAATGTCAAGATCCATAGGTGGAATCCAAAGGCCCTTCGTGAGTAACATCCCCATGAACTCAGCCGATGATATGTCAACAAAGAAACACCAGACAAGAGGCTACCATTCAGGTTTGTGTGTGGAAATGAAGAGATTTATGATAGCAATTCAGAACCAGATCATTGATACCATAAATTACCGAAGGATTATCCTTAATGAGCCCAGACTTAGTGACTGAGGGAAATTATGCAAGGAAACAGAAGAAACCATGCAACACATTGCTTTTGGTCATTAAAATTTAGTACCTACTGAATGCCTAACATGGTGACTAGAATTACAAGTCAGAAGTTTATCTTTCAAACACTAACACTGCAGACCTTATCTTGAAGAATTAAAGCAAGAAACGATTCTCGAACTGGTCCGTTATCACGGACTGAACTGATGTCTGCCCACAATTGCCTGAACGTCATAGGGATCCATAAACCTTGAGAATAACATACCAAAATACTCGTCATTTCCAAATGACATGGGACAAAATACTTTTAAAATGTAGAGACCTGGGGGGCAGCTGGGTAGCTCAGTGGATGAGAGCCAGGCCTAGAGACGGGAGGTCCTGGGTTCAAATCGGATCTCAGATACTTCCTAGCTGTGTGACCCTGGGCAAGTCACTTGACCCCCATTGCCTACCCTTACCACTCTTCTGCCTTGGAGCCAATACACAGTATTGACTCCAAGATGGAAGGTAAGGGTTTAAAAAAAAAATGCAGAGACCTGGCAAAAGAAATCAAAATCAGATGAGAACAAAGGGAAGTACACATTATTCCCATTGCCTCGTCTACTTTGGAGTTCTGCCCAGGATGCTTTCAGGGAGCCTACAGAGGATGAGTTTGAATCCTAATATCTTTTTTTCCCCCAACTACAAACAGTAGTTATTTTAAGCCACTTTTTCAATAGTAATCTGGGGAACATTAAGACAAAAGGTCACTAGCAGGATAGTGACTTGTCCCAGGACCATTTCTATCTGAACCTTATGGAATAAGATCAGAGAAATGAGACGGTGATAAAAATAATAATTATAGTTTATGGTTTGCAAAACACTTTCCATTATCCCATTTGGTAATGAATCTTGTTTGATAAGGAAGATAGTGGAATACAGAGGAAAGAATATGGACTCTGGAGTCAAAGGACCAAGGTTCAGATTTTGCCTCTGGTGTTTACTGCTTGTGTTTATCTTAGTGAGGAGTCGCTAGGTGCTACAGTAGATAGAGCACCAGGACTGGAATCAGGAAAACCTAAGTTCAAATCCAGTCTTAGACATTTACTAGCTGTGTGACTCTGGGCAAGTCACCTGTTAGCCTCAGTTTCCTTATCTGCAAAATGAGCCGGAGAAGGAAATGACAAGGTGCTCTAGTTTCTTTGTTAAGAAAACCCCTAAATGGGATCACAAAGAGTTAGAGAAGACGGAAAATGACTGAATAACAACAATATCTTGGTCAAGTTGCTTCCTTTCTCTAGGTCTCAAATTGTTCATCTGTAAAATGAAGGAGTTTGACTAGCTGGCCTCTGAGGTCCTTTAATTCTATGGTCCTGGCACCAATTCTGGGAGGCAGGTGGTATTGTTACAAACATATCATAGATGAGGAATCTGAGGTGAAGCGATTCTAATTTTGTGCATTTCCCCTAGCTATCCTCCTTGAATTGAATTATTTCTGCCCTCATCTCTATCTCCTGGATTCCCAGATTCCTTTGGATGTCAGTTAAAATCCTTCCTTTTACAAGAAGCCTTTCCCTCTCCCCTTTAATGAAACTGCCTTTCTTCTGCTCTAACTTATCCTGTCTATATCTGATTTGTATATGGTGGTTTGAAGACTCTTCCCAATTAGGCTAGGAGCTCCCTGAGGGCAGGGACTGTATTTTACTTTTCAGTGTATTCCCAGTGCTTGGCATAGTACCTGGCACACAGTAGGCACTTACCTAGAAAATGTCTGAGGCAGGATTTGAACACACCTCTGATTCCATATCCAGCACTCTGTCCAACATTCTATACTGCCTCCTTCTTGTTATAGGATCACCCCATGTCTTTTTCTGAGCAGCCACTTCCTGGATGACACTCTACATCCTACCTCTAAATCATGACCTATCATGAACCACAGCCCACTCATGCCCACTATGTGTCCAGATATTGTCATTTGGATGACTAAAGAATCTGGCTTCTTGGTGCTCATGATATCCCATGACTCGAAGGTGCATATTTCATTGCTGGCGAAATTAGGGAAATAGAGGGAGAAGAGAGGGGACCTCTAGACCTGTGAGTTCATCGATGTATTTTTCAAAGCAAAAACTTCTTTCATTGATGCAGATAATGAATATTAATTAAGGTCCTACTATGTACCAGGCACTCTTTTAAGTGCTGGAAATACAAAGGAAGACAAAAGACAATTCTTGTTTTTGAGTAGCTCATAGTCTGATGGGAAAGACAATATGAAGACAACTATGTTCAAATAAACTATATACAGGGGAAAAAAGAAATAATCCACAGAGAGAAGGCACTAGAATTAAGAGATTGATGGGGAAAGGCTTCTTGTAAAAGGCAGAAATTTAGTTGAGCCTTGGAAGAAGCTGGGGAAGCCAGGAGACAGAGATGAAGAGGGAGAGCATGGAGAGACATGGAGGGAACAAGTGAAAATGACCAGAAATGGGAGATTGAGCATATTGGTCCAGGAACAGTAAGGAGGTCATTGAGGAGAGGGGTGATATGGTTGGACCTGGGCTAAATCTAAGAGGATCCCTTTTGACAGCTGAGTGGAGGATGGACTGGAGTGAGGAGAGATTCGTGGAAGGCAGAGCAACCAATAGGCTCTTTCAATGTGAGGTGATGAGGGCCTGAACTAGGGTGATGGCAACGCTAAAAGAGAGAGATGCAGCAGAATGAAAATCAACAGATTCGGTCAATAGATTGGAGATGAAAGAGAGTGAGGATTCAAGGAGATGGGCAACTGGCCTGTAATTCAGTCTCAGAAAGTCACCGGGGCCACTGAGAGCTTGGCGATGTGCCCAGAGTTAGGCAGCCAGCATGTGTCAGAGGCAGAACTTGCCCTTTCGCTCTAAATTGACCCTTTGACTAAATTGAGTCTCTATCCAGCTTGCCACATTATTTCTGGAAGAGCTCTGATATCAAAAGGATGAGTTCTGGAGTCAGGGAGCAATTTAGGAAGTCTCGTCATGTCATTTTGGGTTCTTAAAGGGCATTCCAAATGGAACATAAGCTCAGGCTAGTTCCATTCATCTGGAAGAGTTTTCAATATGGCCCCAGGGAGAGATGGTAGGTATATGGTAAATAGGGAACATTTCATCAGATTTCCCTTCAATGACAAATAATTTGACTGAGGCAATATGGGGCTGGGATGGAGAGGGAGGTGGAATCTTTGGATGCAATTATTACTATTAAGTTTAATGTCTTCAATATTCACTTGGTTATTCTTATTATAATGTCCACATATAATAATTTGAGAGTCAGATAGGTTGCATAGTGGTTAGAAGGTCTGCCTTGGTGACAGAAAGACCTGAGTTTGAATCCTGTCTCTGACACTTACTATGTCATCCTGTGCAAGTCATTTAATTTTCTACAGCCTCAGTTTCTTCATCTGTAAAATAGGAATAATACTTCTACCTTCCTCACAAGGCTGTTGTGAAGATCAGATGAGAGAAAAAGTATATACAAAAAACACTTTACAAATATTATCTATTCTTGTAAATGAAGAAGGAAATGGCAAACCACTCCAGTATCTCTGCCAAGAAAACGCCAAATGGGGTCATAAAGAGTCAGATGTGACTGAAACAACTGAACAACAATAGCAACTATTATTAATTATTATCATAATCTCAACGTGGACGAGTATTAGTTCTGTGACACGTGGACAATTCGCTCGACTTGATATTCCAGATGACTCTCTGAGATTCTAATTTACAGAGGAATTGCTATCTGTATCAGTGGGAGGAATTTCCATTGCAGGAGGCCATTATACCAGTGAAATTAAGGATCTAAACCACAGCAGAATAAAACAAGATTCATGCTTCTGAAGTACTTTCAGATTTACAAATGACTTTCCTCGTAGCAACCCTGTGTGGCAGGTATTATTGTTTCTGTTTTTGAAATGAGGAAACTGAGGCTCACAAAGATATCATGACTTTCACAGAGTTACACCTCCGGATTCAAAGACTCACGTTTGGCTTTCAACCAGGAACCTATTACTGGCTTCTCAATGGTTACAAAATTCTGCAGAGCTCAGTATCAGAGTGAGAAGAAATCTACCCACAATCAAAGTATGGTTTGATAAGATAAAGGAGTTTATGATATAAAGTCAACTGTCATCTCAGATTAAAACATCTTTGACCCTTCCCTCCCCTCGTCCCCTGCAAACCCACCTCTGCTCCCTGACTAAAGTAGTTGTTTCTTGAAATGATGGATGCTCTTTTATAGTTACATTGACTAGTATCGATTCTAAGACAGAAGTAAGGGTTTAAAAAATAGGTCAAGAAGGGCAGCTGGGTAGTTCAGTGGATAGAGAGCCAGGTCTAGAGACAGGAGTTCCTAGGTTCAAATCTGGCCTCAGACACTTTCTAGCTGTGTGACCCTGGGCAAGTCACCTAATCTCCAATGCCTAGCCCTTACTACTCTTCCATCTCAGAACCAATACATAGTATTGATTCTAAGGCAGAAGGTAAGGGTTTTAAAAAATAAATAAAAATGGGGGCTGCTGGGTAGCTCAGTGGAGTGAGAGTCAGGCCTAGAGACAGGAGGTCCTAGGTTCAAACCCGACCTCAGCCACTTCCCAGCTGTGTGACCCTGGGCAAGTCACTTGACCCCCATTGCCCACCCTTACCAATCTTCCACCTATGAGACAATACACCGAAGTACAAGGGTTTAAAAAAATAAATAAATAAATAAAAATATGTCAAGAAATAAAATTACACTGACAAGAAATTAAAAAACAAAAACTGGGAGCCAGACAATATGCCCTTTATGTTTCCCCCCTCAGGCACATTCTATCTGAGTTACACAAGCTTACTTGTTATTCCCCATGTGTGACATACCTCTCCCTCTTCTGTGCCCTTCCATAGGCTCTTCCCTATGCCTGGAATGCTCTTTTCACATCTGCCATCCTAGAATCTTTTGCTCCCTTCAAAGCTCAGCTCAGGCGCCATGTCTAATTTCCTCCAGGTTGTTAGGACTCTCTGTCCCTCCCTCAATTCTTTTCTATTTCCTTTATCTATTTTTGTACTGATTGACAAGAGCACACCTCCGATAGAATATAAGCCTTCTGCGGGCAGGGACGGTCTCATTTCTGTCTTTGTATCCCCAGGGCCTACCATGATGCCTGGACCACTGTGGACACTTAATGAACGTCTGCTGGTTGTTTCTTTGGTTGATTAATTGATATTTACAGTCTTGTAAGAGACTTTCTGGTTTAGGGGAGGGAGCTCTGGGCCAACAGACACTTGGGTTTGAATCTGAACTCTTAACGTTTACCAGCTGGATGATAGAGCAAATTGCTTACTCTCTGAGCTTCAATTTCCTCATTCTAAAATACCTGGAATCTTCTCCGCCTCTCAGAGTCGCTGGACGAAAGTGCCATGACATCTTCAAGGTGCTGAAGCAGCAGAAGGTATTTCCTTAGAGAAATTTCAGTTAAAAAAAATAATATTGTAACCAGCATTTCATGGGAGCGGTGTTTAGCCAATCATTTTCAAGGACATTTACAAAGCTCGCACTTACACAGGACATTCATTTTCATTCAAATAATGCTTGTATTTATAATAAATATTCAAATTGAAAAATTATGCAAATCATCATCAAACTATGAATTTTTGCAACCATATCCTAGGCATTTAAAATATTTTTCAATTGTATCTTTTGTTTTTCTGCCTCTTTTCATTTTCCTATGTCCTTCCCTGGCTTTCCCCAAAGGGTCATCCAGGAGTGGTCTGGAGCTTACCACCTAGAAAGAGCCAGTTGTTAAATTTTCATGAGAAGCATTTACACTTCAGAAATTGGTGGACACTATAAATCAGGGCTTGTTATTTTGTCTTTTTTTTTTTTTTTAAAACCCTTAACTTCTGTGTATTGGCTCCTAGGTAGAAAAGTGGTAAGGGTGGGCAATGGGGGTCAAGGGACTTGCCCAGGGTCACACAGCTGGGAAGTGTCTGGGGCCAGATTTGAACCTAGGACGTCCTGTCTCTAGGCCTGGCTCTCAATCCACTGAGCTACCCAGATGCCCCTATTTTGTCTTTTTGATTGTTCAGATTTAAGAAAGTGATGGAGAAAATGTTAATAAGGCAAATTGCTTTTCAGAGAGTCAGCTATTAAGCATTCACAGCACATCTCTTATGACAGATTTTTCTTTAAAGAAAAACAAATTCAGCAAAGTCAATGAACACATCCAAAAAGCTGGTGATTACATGCAATGATCTATACCCAGGGAACCCTGTCTCTGCAGAGGAGTCAGGGTAGGGGCTTTACTTATTCTCTGTAATTCTGCAGCTTTCAGTTTTAGTTGTTTTGTAGCTGTTGCTTTTTTCAATTGATATTGCTGCTATCTTTGTGTATATTATTTTCTGGCTCCTCCTTAGTTCCCTTTTCATCAGTTTATATAAATCTTTCCATGCTTCTCTGTGTTCCTCATGTTCATTGTTTCTTATGGCATAGCAATATTCTCTTGCATTCATAGATTTCAGTTTATCATTGGGCATCAATTTTGTTTCTAGTTCTTTGCTGCTAGAAAACATATTAATCTAAATATTTTGATGAGGATGGACCCTTTCTTTTTGCAAATAGTCTCCTTGCCTAGTGATAGTGGAGTATCTAGGTCAAAGAGTATGGATATTGTTGTCACTTCATTTGCAATTCAACTTGCAAATTGCTTTCCAGAATGGTCATCCCAATTCAAAGATCTACTAACAAATCATTAGTGTGGGAGAAAAAAAAGCAAGAGGTCATTAGTGTGCCTATCTTTCCACAACCTCTCCAACATGGAGCATCCCATTCTTAGCCATGGGAGTTACTAATATTATTATAATTTAATTCAATAAACATTCATTAAGTGCCTACTATGTGCCAGGCATTATGCTAAGCACTAGGGATAGATACAAAAAGAAACAAAAGACAGTCCCTACCCTTAAGATGCTTATGTTTTAACAGAGGAAACAACAGGTAAATAAATGTATACAATGCAAGATATAGAAAAAAAAAAACAGGAAATGATCTAAAGAGAGGAAAGAGAGAAAGCATTGGAATTAAGATAGATTGGGGGGGGGATGAATGACTTGAATATAAAGAGGGAAACCATAAATAAGTTAAGTGAACATAGAGTAGTTTACTTGTCAGATCTCTGGGAAAGGAAAGATTTTAAAACCAAGCAAGAGTTAGAGAAAATTATAAAATGTAAATTAAATGGTTTTGATTATATTAAACTAAAAGGCTTCTGTACAAACAAAAACAATGCAGCCAAAATCAGAAGGGAAACAACAAATTGGGAAAAAAATCTTTATAACAAAAAACTCTGACAGGGGTTTAATTACTCAAATATACAAGGAGTTAAATCAATTGTATAAAAAATCAAGCCATTCCCCAACTGATAAATGGGCAAGAGACATGAATAGGCAATTTTCAGGTAAAGAAATCAAAAGTATCAATAAGCACATGAGAAAGTGTTCTAAATCTCTAATAATTAGAGAAATGTAAATCAAAACAACTCTGAGGTATCACCTCATACCTAGCAGATTGGCTAAAATGAAAGAAGGGGAGAGTAATGAATGCTGGAGGGGATGTGGCAAAATTGGGACATTAATGCATTGCTGGTGGAGTTGTGAACTGATCCAACCATTCTGTATGGCAATTTGGAACTATGCTCAAAGGGCTATAAAAGAATGCCTGCCCTTTGATCCAGCCATACCATTGTTGGGTTTGTACCCCAAAGAGATCATAGATAAACAGACTTGTACGAAAATATTTATAGCTGCGCTTTTTGTGGTGGCAAAAAACTGGAAAAGGAGGGTATGTCCTTCAATTGGGGAATGGCTGAACAAACTGTGGTATATGCTGGTGATGGAATACTATTGCGCTCAAAGGAATAATAAACTGGAGGAATTCCAGGTGAACTGGAGAGACCTCCGGGAACTGATGCAGAGTGAAAGGAGCAGAGCCAGAAGAACACTGTACACAGAGACTGATATACTGTGGTAAAATCAAATGTAATGGGCTTCTGTACCAGCAACAATGCAATGACCCAGGACAGTTCTGAGGGATTTATGGTAAAGAACGCTACCTACATTCAGAGGAAGATCTGTAGGAGAGGAAACAGAAGAAAAACAACTGCTTGAACGCATGGGTTGAGGCGGACATGATTAGGGATGTAGACTTGAAACTACCACACCAATGCAACTATTGACAAATAGGTCTTGATCAATGACACATGTTAAAACCAGTGGAAAAGTGCGTCGGCCATGTGTGGGGGGAGTGTGTGGGGGTGAAGGGGAAAGTAGGAGCATGAATCATGTAACCATGTTAAAAATGAATATTAATAAATGTTTAAAAAAAAAGATAGATTGGGGAAGGCTTCCTGTAGAAGGTGAGATTGTAGTGGGAAGAGTGTGTAGGATCTGAAAGTACAAATAGGAGTGAGATTCCCAGTATAGGGAGCACACAAGGCCATGATGACTCATACTCATCACTCCACAATTGACACTTCTGGATGCCTTTGCTCTCTCCAGAGGGTCTTCTTGACGTTGGCATTGGCTGTGGGGTATGGCATCAGTGATGGTTAGGTTGATCCACCGTTCAGCTTGATGAACCCCCTCCCAGGATGCAGGATCTCCCCTAGATGGGCACTAAACTGGATTTGATCCTCATATGGTATAGTATCTTGGCTACGAGCCAATCCATTGCCTGGCTGGGTCATTTAGGTTACTTCTCAAGGTTTGTTCCTCACTGGGTTCTGCTGTTGTAGTGACTGGCAAATTCTGCTATAGACCTCTGCTGGCTCTTTTCACCTTTTGAAGGTCTCAAGGTCATTCAATTAAGATCAAGAAAGAATACATACAATAGAGACAGAAACAGAGACTCCATCGTGCTTTCACAGCCGTGGTAAGTCAGATGGGAATAAGAAGGCAGTTAGTGGAAGGGACTAGATTACTGCCATTTTTCCCTCTACTGCCTTCCCTCCCTCCACTGCATTCCCCATCCTTTATAGCACATCTCACTTAAAACCTCCAGGGAAGTGAGAGGAATTTTGTCCTCTCAAGCCTTCTGTATACATACTCACATCTGGTTCATCAGCCAGTTAAAAGTCTTTTTGCCAAATGTAGTAAACCGAGGGCAGTTCAGTGACGAAGTGGATAGAGTACCAGGTCCGGAGTCAGGAAAACTCAGGACATAATATTGATGTCAGCTCAAATCTGGCCTCAGACACTTCCTAGCTGTGTCAAATCATTTTACCCTGTTTGCCTCGGTTTCCTCATTTATAAATGAGCTGGAGAGGAAAATGGAAAACCATTCTAGTATCTCTGCCAAGAAAACCCCAAATGGGGTCATGGAGAGTTAGACAGAACTATAAGGACAGAATGTTAACAAGAGTGAACTAAAAAGAAACATCTTAAGATATCTGTGAATACAGAGCAGGAGGGAAAGGGTCCCTTCTTTATGCATTTCCAAAAGCAAGCCCACCAACCCTCCAGGGGGCTGGTACCAGCCAGAGCTTGTCAAATTGGCTCTGAGGTCTGGATGCTCAGTGATCACACAAAGACATTATATCATCAGGGATTGTTTCGTTTTCTGGATTTCTCTCTTTAGCACCTAGCAATGTGCTCAAAAGCAATATGGCAGTTTGGAAGTGGGGCTGATTGGGGGAGGATGATAACGTGATAAGATCTATGAGCTGTTGTAACTCATCCATGCCTGCCCAGCCTGTGAGGCTCGCTCTGTCCCACACCAAATGAAAAGGGGGGAGGTGGAGTTTTGACTCAATGGTCATTTCTCTAGATAATTTACAATTTCCTCTGAGAGAGTCCATGATAGCCAGGAGGTATCCTGTGGGAGGGCGAAAGGTTGGAAGGTCAGAGGGAGGGGAGCCCTATTCGTGGTATAGTGATTTAAAAAAAAAAAAAAAAAGGTTGAACTGACATTTTGTCACTCTCCATTTATTGTTTGTTAACAGAAAAGATATGGACAGCTAGGTTCCACAGTGGACAGAGTGCTGGACCTGTAGGCAGGAAGACTCATCTTCCTGGGTTCAAATCTGACCCCACGTACTTACTGTGTGACTCTGGTCAAGTCACTTAACTCTATTTGCCTCAGTTTCTTCATCTGTAAAATGAGCTGGAAAAGGAAATGGCAAACCACTCTAGGGAACTTTGCCAAGAAAATCCTAAATGGGGTCACAGAGTTGGATATGACTGAAAGGACTGACCAACAACAGAAAAGTTAGAGAAGTACTTTAATTTTAATAATTTGGAAGCAATATTGTCCATTGGATTTGATCTGATTTTATAAGCCTTTACATTATATTGATCGGAGTAGTTAGATCTTTTACAGTTGATTTTCATTATATATAGTTAAAATAAACAAAGCAGGACAATTTCCTTTCACATTGCTCTTACCTTGTACAAGGCTCTTCTGGTTCTGTTCATTTTACTTTGCATCAGTTTATTTAAGTCTTCCTAGGTTTTTTTTGTTTTGTTTTGTTTTTTATTTTTTTTAAACCCTTACCTTCTGTCTTAGAATTAATACTGTGTATTGGTTCCAAAGCAATAAGGGTGAGGTAAGGGGAGTTAAGTGACTTGCCCAGAGTTACACAGCTAAGAAAGTGTATGAGGCCAGATTGAACCTAAAACCACCTGTCTCTAGGCCCGGCTCTCTCTATCCACTGAGCCACCCAGCTGCCCCCTGTTTTTTGTTTTTTGTTTTTAAATCTTACTTTCCGTCTTTAGTATCAAATATAAGACAAGAGCAGTAAGGGCTAGGCAATTCAAGGTAAGTGACTTGCCCAAGATCACACAACTAGAAAGTATCTGAGATCAAATTTGAACCCAGACCCTTCCGACTCCAGACTTGGCATTCTATCCACTGTGCAACCTAGCTGTCCTTTGTGGTATAATACTAACAATGACTTGAACCCATGATTTGCTGGGAGGTGGGAGGTGGGGAATGTTGCTGGAAGCTTGAACAGCAGAGAGATGGAGTGAAGGACTGTTGGGCGTATAAGAGTAGTTATGGTTGTATTAGATTCCCACCAATGGTTTTTATACAGAAGATAGGGTATAAACTGTCTTCCTACCTTCTGACCAGCTGATAATATGTACCTCAAAATCAAACTGGAGTGGGGTGGGGTGAGGGGACTCCCAGCACCCACTTCAAACAGCTCTGCCCTAGATGATTCATTCATTCATTCATTCATTCATTCATTCATTTGTTTTTTTGTTTGTTTGTTTATTTGTTTGTTTTAAACCCTTACCGTCGGTCTTGGAGTCAATACTCTGTATTGGTTCTAAGGCAGAAGAATGGTAAGGGTAGGCAATGGGGGTCAAGTGACTTGCCCAGGGTCACACAGCTGGGAAGTGTTGCCCTAGATTATTTCTATGCAGTGAGTTCCTTCCTACACCATAGACCTAGATGCAGTTCAAAGGGCCAGCAGGGAGTCATGAATATCGCCTTACTTCATTTTTCACCTGATTTTGCACAACTTTGGGACATCTCTGATTCCTTCAGCTCATTACTGGGCTCACTTCATCATTTTGCAATATCCCATCAGCTCTTAATCTTCCTTATCAGTTCCCTTCCCCTCTAGGGATAGGAAGGTGGGGGTCATGAATTCTGAAGCCTCCCTTTAAGGGGGGAGCTCAGTTCAGGACATCTCCTCGCTTCTCACCGGCTACACCATTCTCTTCGGGGACATCTCTGAAGTCTATACAACACCCCTGCTTCAGGTATCATCTTTCCCCTGATCCTCCCAATTTCCAGCTTCCTTTTGTTTTGTCCTCCAACTAGACTGTAAGCTCCTTGAGGGGAGAGGCTTTAAAAAATATATATTGATATTCCCAGCTCTTAGCATAGTGCTTGGAACATAGTAGGTGCTTAATAAATAGTTCCTGACTGACTTACCTTAACCGTACCATCTGGGCATCCTTCCCCTGGAAAATCTTGCCTATGTGTACTGATGGTCCTGATGTTCTGAGCACGCCCCTGAAGAAAAGGGGGAACAGAAACACCACGAAATGCTCTGAAACAAATAGGAGAGTCTTGAGAGCAGGGGAGGGGGAGGAGTAAACGGGAACAGAGCTGACATTCCTATGGTCCCGATGACAACACTCCTGGGACTGAGTCAGGCCTACAGGACCGCCTCCCTGTCCTTTCTGATGAGATGGCTAGACAATTAGGCAACTGAGAGTGGAAACTGGGATAAGGGGCAGTTGGGGGAGGCCCTGGAGTCTATCAGAATAGACTTTATTTAACAACTTCCAGGGTTTCATATAATTTGTTCTCATAGAGACTGGAGGATCACTTACCAGGTCAGAGATTTAGAGATGAAAGTAGCCATTGAGGCCACTGTGTCCAGCCCCCTCATTCAACACTTTGAAGTGTTTGTGGGCAGCTGGGTGGCTCAGTGGATTGAGAGCCAAGTCCAGAGATGGGAGGTCCTGGGTTCAAATCTGACCTCAAATACTTCCTAGCTGTGTAATCCTGGGCAAGTCACTTCACCCCTGTTGCCTAGCCTTTACCACTCTTCTGCCTTGGAACCAATACACAGTTGTATAAATGGAGATTTTGACTTGGACTTCATCCCCCATGAGTCCTTAGTTTTTCCCAAAATCCCCTTTAATCTCTCCTGCGCCTCCCCTTTTATGTGGTCACATTATTGTTTTATAGTTGGCTGTAACTCCTCCCTCTCTCTTTTTGGTGATTTGGAGCAGAGCAGGATGGGGAAGGGAGGTAACAGGACTCGGGTCTTTTAAATTGACTCTCAGTATGGCACATGGCTTCATTTTTCTAATGGCTACCAATAAATCTTTTAAAACCATAATATTTTAATAATATTTTTAAATCTATCCTTTTATATCCATTTTATTTCTTACACAGTATTGATTCTAAGACTAGAAGGTAAGGGTTAAAAAAAAAGTGTTTGTGCCCATGTAGGCTATATGTGTCCACATGGATTATTGAAATGTGGCTCCTGGGAGCCATAGAGATATCTCTGGAATCTCACCCACCCACCCATGTCTGCGAGAGACTGTGATTCCTGCTTGGAGGGGAGCAGGAGAAGTTGGAGCTCTATTCTCCAGTCTTTGAAAGGGTACCTGATCAAAACGATACCTATCTGTTCCTCTAAACATTGTTGTTCTAGAACAAAGTAACAGCGATATCATATGATGATCAGCTGTGAAAACTTGGCCATTGTCAGCAGTGCAGTGATCTGGGACAATCCTGGAGGACTTTTGGCGGGGAAGTCTCTGCACCTCCAGAGAAAGAACTGATGGAGTGGGATGGATGCAGGTCAAAGCAGATGATCTTTCTCATCAGTATATTTGGAGTTTTGGTTTCGTATGAGTTTGTTCTTCCAACAATGACCAACATGGAAGACTGCTTTGCATGACAATAAAGTACAATTTAAAAAAATTGTTCTAGGAGCAGCATTAGATAAGAACAAAGTTAGTTTCTTAGCCAAGATCCCTTAAAGAGAGGAGGGGGTCACCCTTAGCCTATATTCTTCTTCCTACCCAATACTTTTTGTTGTTGTTCAGTTCTTTTTCCAGTCTTATCTGACTCTTGTAAAACTCTTGACAAAGATACTGGAGGGGTTCGCCATTTCCTTCTCCAGTTCATTTTAAGAGACGAGGAGACTGAGGCCAATAGGGTTAAGTGACTTGCCTAGGGTTACACACCAAATAAGTGTGTGAGGTGAGATTTGAACTTGGATCTTTCAGACTCTAGGTTTGATATTCCAAACACTTTACCACTTTAGCTGCCCAAAACTTTGCTTTCCTTGTTCAGTCATGTCCAACCAAATGTTGCTTACACACAAAAAAGTCACAGATATCAACTATTTAGTTAAGCCCATTTATCCAAACAGATAGCAACTGGAAATTAGAGAAGTTCTACAGGTTGGTTAGACTTTGCCAGAAAATAGCAATGGTGGATGAACTTCTTCAATGGTGATGAGATGAAATCTCTGCTCAACCAAGACAGAGACCCCAATCTCACCCAGGGCGAAATTCTTCAAGATTTTTCCGGGGAGACGATCTGGAAATCAGGGGCATGTTAAGGTCCCAGCTTCCCCTACATACATCTGCCTGAGATGTTTTTTCTTTCTCTTCCTCAGAGTCAGTCCTGATAAGAGTCTTGAAACCATGTTTCTCTCTCATAAGAGGAATGAATAGCATCTCTCTTTTTTGAAGCTCTTGTGTCCCTCTTACAGGCACTCATCGGTGTTCTTTCCACCAATCAGAAGTCTCATGAAGAATTGTTCCAGGTTTGCCCAAAAACTTGGACTCCGATGGAGTCCAAGTTTTTGGGCAAACCTGGAACAATTCTTCATATTATATATGGATGGAGAAACTGAGGCACAGAGAAGGGAGGCAGTAGCTAAAAATGTCTGAGCTGGGATTTGAAATTAGATCTTTTGGTCTCCAAGAGGAACACTTGAGTTCAGGTATTTGTCAGACATCTTAGATCTCCTCTCCCAGAAAGGTTTTGTTATTCTGGGAGCATCTTCTTTTCTAAACCCATCATTCCTCTAAATTTTCTCTCTTCTGTTGAACTGAATTGAATAAAGAGATGAATTGGTAGACAGGGAGAGCTTGTATTGACTCCTTCTCTATTTTGCATATAGAATGTAAGCTCATTGAGGGCAGGGGCCATTTCATTTTTGTCTTTGCATCTCCTGTGCCCATCATATTACTGACAATGACTAAATGCTTCCCAATGGATTGACCTGGCTTTAAATCCCAGCTCTGCTAATTACTACATGGGTGGGGTTGGGTAAAGGCACTTAACTCTTTGGGGATCTCAGTTTCCTTAGTTATAAAATGAGGGGCTCACACTAAATGCCTCTAAGGTTTCTTCTAGCTTTGAGCATAGGACCTGATAACTGACTAAATTGAAGAAGCAGCTCTGATGCCTTGATTTTCCTTTCTTTTTTAGTAATTAGACAAGGGATGGCTTGCTGGGTAGAGGAGGGGGAGGGTATATGTTTTTTTAAACTGACAAAATAGGAAAATAAATCACAGTTGTAAATAATGAGAGTAAATGGTTTCGATTCCCAATAAAGTAGAGAAGTATGCATTTGAGAGGCAGCCAAGACAATCCAATAAAATGCTGTACTCCATTATGAAAAAAATCTGCGTTGGCTCTCTATCATCTACAGGGGCATAGAAGAATGTGAACTAGACTTGGTTACCGGAGAGAGCTGGGTCCACATTCCAACTCTAGCACATACTAGTTTGTGTATCCTCAGACAAATTAATCCGCTGGTCATCAGTTTCTTCACTTGTAAAACTGGGATAAGAATAAAGAATATGGGAAATATGCTTTGAAAGATAATACATAAAACCCAGTAGAATTGCTTGCCAGCTCCGGGAGTGGGGAGGGAAAAGGGGAAGGAGACAACATGAATCGTGTAACCCTGGAAAACTTATGTGGAAATTTGTTACTAGAATAAAATAAAGATAAATTTTTAAAAAAGAATAAAGAAATGGGGGTAGCTAGGTAGCACAGAGGATAGAGCACTAAGCCTCAAGTCTGGGTTCAAACAGGGCACTTCCTAGCTGTGTGACTTTGGGCAAGTCACTTAATCCCAATTGCCTAGCCCTTGTCACTCAAAGCCTCAATTCTAAGAAGATAAAGGTTTTTTAAAAATTCTAAGATAGAAGATAAGGGCTTTTAAAAGAAAAGAATAAAGCATATATGTCCAGCTCACATCACAAGGTTGTAGTGAGAAGAATGTTTGATAAACCTAAAAACACTATATAGAAGTAAGTTATTATTTTGGATCCTAGGACAGTATTATTTGATTTTGGAGAGGGAAAACCAATTAGTTATCATTTAATCTAATTCTTTCATTTTAGAAAGACCTGTTTGCCACAGTTTGGATACAATATGATAAAGTAAAAAAAAAGTAGTGATTCTGGAGTCCGAGGTCTTGAGTTCTAATTCTGCCTCTCTGACATTTACTACCTATGTGACCTTGGCCAAATCACTTAACCTCCCTTGTCCCCAGACTTCTCATTTCATGACCTCTAAATTTAGGATCCTCTCCAAAATTGAAAGCTAGTGTTCCTTTAACTACAAATAAAATGTAAACTCATTCTAAAGATCTTAGAAGTCCTTCCATCAATTTTGTTCCATAGTTAAAGAACTTGGGTTCAGATCTCACCTCTGATTTCTACGAACTGTGTCTCTGAGTCAATTCACTTAACCTCCCTACCTCAGTTTCCTCATCTGTAAAAAGAAAGGGCTGGACCAGGTGGCCTCTAAGACCCCTCCCATTTCCCTGTAGCCCCTCTGCTCAAATGCAGGAGATTGCCTTGTCACTTGTTCCCACTTCCTCATCTTTGCCCCATTTCCTGCATGGCTCGCTTCAGGTATTGCTTGGATTGGAAGGCCAGAGAATCCTGGGATTCTGTGATTTCAGGAAATTGAAACCTGAGCTAACGGGGAAGTAGACCAAATTATTAAAAACAGGAAATCTGTTTTATCCCCTCACCCCCACCCCCAGCTCGTATAATTGTGCTGGATCCTGGACCTTCCAGCAGAAGATGGCTGCCTAGTTGCCAAAAGAAGGACTTTTTGAGCCACTGGAATTGGCTGAGCCCAGGGTTGGGTAGGCTTTAGAGCTAAGGCTTCTTATTGAGGTGTATATTAGTCTGAATGGCCTCGGAGGTTCTTTTTGAGATTCTGGGATTCTGGGAAGGAGCTTGGCCCACTTTCCCAATCCACATCCATTATTTTCTTTCAGACCCAACCCAAAATTTGCCTTTCATTGGAAGCCTTCCTTGGTTAATCCCGTTCTCCACCCTTCCTCAATCCTCCATCCTCTTAGCATTTCCATCAGGAAGAATGGAGTCCCTGACCTTGGCTTAGAAGGGGCTACACTCTACCTCCACAGAATAGCTTCTGGGGATGGAGATAAAAGAGAAATTTCTCATCAGAGGACTCTTCTTAATGGAAGGCATGTGTTGGCCTCCATAAATGAAGACTGCCTCAACCTAATAACACACCTTTGGTTCATCTGCTCCTTTGTGCTTTCTCAAAGTGGATTTGCATCTATTATCCCACTTGATCCCCATGGGCAAACCCATGAGCTACACAGAGCAGGTATTCCTATCCCTATTTGACAAATGAGGAAACTGAGGCAAGGAAAAGTTAAATAAAACTTGCCTGAGTTCACCGGGCTAATTTGTGTCTAAGCAGCGACAGAATCTGGTTCTCCTGCAATTGGTTTGATGTGTTTCACTCATTCAATAAGAATTGTACCTATTTTGTGCTTACTGCTACCACTGTGCACCAGGTAGAGTGCCAGACACCGGAGAAGAAAGTGAAGCTGTTCCTGCCCTCAAGAAGCTCACTCCTGCTGGAAAGGAGGACACAAATTTCAATTCCAATTCGATTCAATTGAATAAACATTTACTATGTATATAGTACCTACCTATGTCTCTCCAGGCACAGTGGATACAAATAATATACAATATAGAAACAGAGTGGCAGCTGGGTAGCTCAGTGGATTGAGAGCCAAGCCTAGAGGTCCTGAGTTCAAATCTGACCTCAGATACTTCCCAGCTCTGTGACCCTGGGCAAGTCCCTTGACCCCTGTTGCCTAGCCCTTACCACTCTTCTGCCTTGAAGCCAATACAAAGTATTGACTCCAAGACAGGAGGTGAGGGTTTAAAAAAAAACAAAAACAAAATAGAAACAGATGAAATCAATACAAGATAATTTGAGAAGAGTGAGAGCACAAACTAAGTGAATAAGGAAACATTTCTCATAGGAGCTGGCACCTGAGCTGAGCCTCGAAGGAAGCTAAGAATTCTAATAGATGGAAATAAGACAAAGAGAGCATTCCATATAAGCCAAATAGCCTGGGCAAAGGCCTGGCGGTGGGAGATACTGTGCTATAATCAGTGAAGAGCACATAAATCAGTCTTGCCAGAACAAAGTGTATGAAAGGAATCCATGTGCAATATATCTGGAAAGGCAGCCAGAAGTCAGTGTGAAGGGCTTTAATATGCTAAGATGTGGATGTGTGACCCTGGGCATGTCACTTAACCCCCATTGCCTAGCTCTTACTGCTTCTCTGCCTTGGAACCAATATACTATATTGATTCTAAGGTGGAATGTAAGGTTTAAAAAAAAGGTGTGGGGGGGAGAAAATGAGAAGATATGGCGTGTATTTAAAATAGCTAGCATCAAGTGAATCTATTTTTAAAAACCATTTACATTGAAAAATGAAAAATATATAAAAGAACAGACATTGACATAGACTGTCACCACTTAAACAGAAATTTAGCCAATGTCAGAGTCAGAGTCAATAAATATTTATATAGCCAGGCACTGTGCTAAGGGATAGGGGTACAAATAGGAGAAAAGGCAGTCCCTGCTCTCAATCTAGTGGGAAAAGAAAATCCACAAAAGGAAGCTAAACAGGGTAGGGGACAAATACCCAGTGCAAGGACTTGGAGAAGTTAGTGGTGTCTCAGAGGAGTGCAGCCAGGTGAGAAATGAGATGTTCTGGGGGCAGTTAGGTAGCATAGCAGACAGAGCACGGAGCCTGGAGATGAGAGGACTCGGGTTCAAATCTGGCCTCAGAAACTTGCTAGTTGTAGGACCCTGGACAAGTCACTTAACCCAGGTTATCTAGCTCTTGCTGCTCTTCTGTTTTAAAATGTTTTAAAATGGAAGGTAGGGTTTTTTGTTTTTAAGGGGTGTGTGTGTGTGTGTGTGTGTGTGTGTGTGTGTGTGTGTGTGTGTGTATGTGTGTGTGTGTGTGTTTAAGTTAAGAAAAAGAAACGAGATGTTCCAAACTAAGTAGTAAATGGAAGTTTTGGAGTTCATGGCTCCATCCTCCAATCAGAGACAGAGGGTGGTGATGAAGTGGTTGGCCTTTGCTGATGGCATCTTGCAGGAGAATGAGATTATTCCAAGGCTGAGTTTCCTGGGGCCATTCCTAGAAACCTGAAGGGGAGATGGAGGGGGCCTCTCTGTGAGAGGGATGCCAGAGCATCCTTCCTATAAAGTAAGCCATCATGCAAACTAGAGCTATTCCAAAGTAGAATGGGCTGCTTTAGGGGGCCATGGGTCCTTCTTCAATGGGAATCTTTGAAAGGAAGCTTAGATGAGCCAACCCATGTCTAAAACATCAGAGAGTAATTTTTGTTTAGGTATACGTTGGACCAGATGGCCTCTGAAGTCTCTCCTAAAACTTGAAACTCTCTGCCAAGAGGCTGCCACTAACAAGTGGTACAACAACCTTGGGTGAGTCCTTTCTCTTAGTCTCAGTTTGCTCATCTGGAAAATGGGACCAAAAAAAAAAAAATACACTGCTTCCCTCTCAGGATTGTTTCAAAGTACATGCAAATGTCAAATGCCTTGTAAACTGTAAAGGCCTTTGTAAATGCCAGCTGTTACCATTATCGCTATCATTATTATTATCATTACATCTCTGCCCTGCCTGCTGCCGTGGTATGGCCGCTCAAGTCCCTGGGAGCTCCGAGGGCCCACAGGTGGCTGGATTTCCATACCAGTTGGAGTAGCAATCCCCTCTGCCTTTCTTACCTAGCTGACATATGGGTTGTCAAGCTTAATTAATTAGCATTTATAACATGTTTGCTGGTGCTCTGGTGAAACATAGAATACGATTCCACAGAGTATCGTGGAAGGAAGTGGGGGAGATGAAGAGGCTGGGGTGTGTGTGTGTGTGTGTGTGTGTGTGTGTGTGTGGTTCCCAGCTGCACCCCTGATGGGAGCTTGTTCAATGTAAGGATTCTGACGGTCACCCTTATTAAGCTTAATGACATATTTGCTGGTAAATCCCATTCTCGATTTTGCCAACCAGAGACCTGCTGGGTGGTGGTCATTTGATCATCATCAAGAGAGTGTTGGCCCAAGGAACATCTCAGGAAGATCCTTGTTGAAGGATGATGGAGAGAGGATTCTTGTTCAGGTATAGATTGAATTATGTCCCCCCTGAGGCTCCTAGATTGAAAAGGGGAAGAGACCCTAGCTAAATCCCTTTTATTTTACAAGGGAGTAAACTGAGGCCCAGAGACTTGTCCAAAGTCCAAAAAGGTAGGATTTGAACCCAGGGCCTCAGGCTCCATAGCTATCCATCTTTCTCCCCCTTCCCTTCCAGCTCTGAGATTTGGAGATTCCACGGCATTTGGATCGGGAAGGCTTGCTGTTGGCGTCCCAGATGAGCCACACCAGTGAGCTTTGGAAAAGAGCAGTCGGGTTGGAGGGAGGAAGAGTGAGGGGCATGGAAGGAAGATGGGGTTGGGGCTTTTTTAGAGCACTCAGAGCTGGAAGGGACCCAGGAGTCCAGCCAGGCCACCCCTTCACTTTACAGATGGGGAAACTGAGTCATGGAACTGGTGAAAGCCTTGCCCAAATGAACAGAGCTGATTTTAAGACTTAGGGCTGAAGAGCTTTTAGAGGTCATCCTGCCTCACTCTTCCTTTTGAAGAGCCTGAGACTAAAGATGTCTAGATTCGTCTGGATCTCAGAATGGTAGCACCAGATTTGAATTCCAAGCCCCTTCCATTAGGAGACTAGCGGTGTTTTTGAAAGAAAACTGGATTTGGCATCCATCTCTTTAGGCCTTCCTTTCCTCGTGCGTAAACACAGATTAATAATCTAGCTCACTAAAATGGCTGCTCCATGGGACAGGTTTTCTCCCAGAGACAGTGGAAGCTGATGACTTGGATTCTATTGCTGGTCTCTGTGTGACACTGGCCAACTTATCCTCCAATTCTGGCTCTTCGTTTCTACAATTATTAGGCCAAAGATTTATACAATCTGAAGAGAAACCAGAGTATTAGTTTCTACAATTATAAAGTAAGCTACAGTTCTACAATCCTGTATTTGAAACTTCCTCCCAGCTCTGAAGTTCTCTGTTCAAAAGTCCCTCCTGGGACAGCTGAGTGGCTCAGTAGATTGAGAGCCAGGCCCAGAGTTAGGAGGTTCTGGGTTCGAATCTGGCCTCAGCCACTTCCTAGTTGTGTGACCCTGGGCAAGTCCCTTAACCCCCATTCCCTATCCCTTACTGCTCTTCACCCTTGCAACCAACACATAGTACTGATTCTAAGATGGAAGGTGAAGGATTTAAAAAAAAATTCCCTCCCAGAATCAATATTGTTTTCTTATTTTTATTTTTTTAAGCTCTTACCTTCCATCTTAGAAACAAGACTATGCATTGGTTCCGAGGCAGAAGAGCCATAAAGGCTAGGCAATGGGGGTTAAGTGATTTATTTGTTCAGGGTCACAAAACTAGGAAAAGTGTTCTTTTTTTTTTAGAGCCCTTGGACCTTCTGTCTTAGAACTAATACTGTGTATTGGTTCTGAAGTAGAAAAAGCAGTACAGGTTAGGCAATGGGGGTTAAGTGACTTGCCCAGGGTCACCTAGTTAAGTATCAGAGGTCAAATTTGAACCCAGAACCTCCCATCTCTAAGACTGGCTTTCGATTCACCAGCCACCTAGCTGCTTCTATGGACATTCTCTTAACTAAGGTCCTTTTTCAATCTGACATTCTCTGTGGGAGGGCCTTGTCCCAGCCCTGACACCCGTGTTCTAAGCTCTCTTCCCGGCCCGACATCCCCTATTCTTCAGCCTCTCTCGGCCCATTCCCTTTCCTCTCTTTCTTCGGAGAGAGAATTCCCTCGAGCTCTAGTGACCCGGTAGGAGACACATACGAGATGGGGGAGGGGATTTCCTCTTCAGGACCGCACTTTCTCAGCGGGGGGGTCCAACTACTCCCCCCCCCCCCCC
>NC_058130.1:763010922-763022824 GCF_016433145.1 Gracilinanus agilis
CTACTACTACTACTACTACTACTACTACTACTACTACTACTACTACTACTACTACTACTACTACTACTACTACTACTACTACTACTACTTTGAACTTCAGAGGTAGAGACTGAGGCCTTTTCTGAGCAGCTCTATTCCAGTTACAGATGGTTGCAGAATGGTTCTTGCCTCCCATCCCCTTCAGAATGGAGACTGTCTGATCACAGGGAGTTTTCCCTCTAGACAACAGACTGTAACTTGGACTGTGGCTTGAGGTCTTACAGGTGTGAGCCAAGGGCCAGGGGATAGGCCAGGTGAGAGTGGATGGTTCAGAGCAGAGAAAGAGAAAAAGGATTGTAAATGCAAGGCCTGGAGTCCTTTACTGTCCCACCTGCCTATTCATTCAATCATCCAAAGCATCAGAAGCAGGATGGGAGCTCAGAGTTCTTCTTTTACAGATGAGGAAACCGAGGCCCAGGGACATTGGGATTTGCCCAAGGTCATGGTCATAATAAGTGATCCATTCATTCTGCCAATATTTATTAGGGCTTTGCTAGCACAGTCCTGGGTGCTCTGGGGTATACAAAGGATAAGGCGTGTTCCTTGCCCTGGAGGAGATAAGAAATGCAAACACAGAAATATAGTAATGAGCAGAGTGTGATAAGGGCCTAAGAGAGGGCCGAACACATTGCTATGACCAGGAGGGGAGGTCATTTCTGGCTTTTGCAATTCTAGGGAAGTAGGGAGGCTGGGAAGCTGAGATGGGAAAATCAGGGGGAAAATAGTCCTTACTGGATAACCCTTACCTAAACTGTGATAACAACTCCTTACTTCAGTAGCCTTTGAGGGTTTGCAGAAGTACTTGCCTCACCACAGTCTTACAAGGTAGGAAGGAAGGGCAAATATTATTCTGTCCATTTCCCAGATGAGGAGACTGAGTTCCGAAGACCATAAGTGGTTTGCCCTGGCCTTGCACTAGAACCGCTTTAAGCCTACTCATCCAAGCAGAACTTGGCCAACCTGACACTTTTATTGGTGATACCAATTAATAAGAAGCATTTGTGAGGCAGAAACTGAGTCCATTCCCAATTTCTGGACTTGTTGCCAGCTCTGGCCCTCTGCACATTTTGCCAAACTGCCTCACTCCTGTCCCTCTCAGTATTCCTACATTTGTCCTGTGTCCCCAAATCCTCTGTCTTCATCCTGATTTTTTTATCTGTTGGCATCCCTGCTGTTTTTCCATTCTTTTTGTCTTTCTTGATCCCTTTTGGGGCTTTCTTGGAAAAGAACCTGGAGTGGTTTGCCATTTCCTTTTCTAGCTCATTTGACAGATAAGGAAACTGAGGCAAACAGGGTGAAGTGACTTGCCCAGGGTCACACAGTTAGTAAGTGTCTAAGCTCAAATTTGAATTCAGGAAGACGAATTTCCCTGTTAATCTTCTTGACCCCATTTGGGTTTTCTTGGCAAAGATAGTGGAGTGGTTTGTCATTTCCTTCTCTAGCTCATTTTTCAGATGAGGAAACTGAGGTAATAGGATGAAGTGACTTGTCCAGGGACACACAACTAGTTTGCCATTTCCTTCTCCAGCTCATTCAACAGATGAGAAAGCTGAAGCCAACAGGATGAAGGGACTTGGTCAGAGTCACATAGCTAGTAAGTGTCTGAGGTCAGATTTGCACTCAGGGAGAGGAATCTTCCTGTCAATCTTCTTGATTCCATTTTGGGTTTTCTTGTCAAAGACACTGGAGTGGTTTGCCATTTCCTTCTCTAGCTCATTTGACAGACAAGGAAACTGAGGCAAACAGGGCGAAATGACTTGCCTAGAGCCACATTCCTAGTAAGTGTCCAAGGCTAAATTTGAACTCAGGAAGATGAATCTTTCTGACTACAGGCCCAGTGCTCTACCCACTGAGCCACCTACCCAATCTTTAAAGCTTAGCTTAGGGGCCACCTCCTCCCCAAGGCCCTTCCAAATCTCCCTGAGAAGATCTTTCCCTCATCTCATCTCAAAACACTTTGTAGATGTCCAAGATCCCTAGGCTTTAGGGCAAGAACAGAATTTAGAGGTGACCTACACCCCCCCCCCCCCCCGATTTTTTAGATGAGGAAACTGGCTCAGAGAAGGAAGGGATTTGCTTAGGCAATAAGTAGCAGAGACAGGATTCAAACCCAGGTTCTCTGATTCCAAATGCTATGTCTGCCACTATATCCTGCTAATTATGCATTTATCCTCTGCTAGTTTGCATCTCATGTATGGGCGCACAAGTTTCATCTTCTGGAAACAGGAGGAAACAATTTAGTTCAGTGGAAAGAAGGTTAGATTGGAGGACAGGGGAAGGGGGGGAGGAATGTGGCAAGGAACTGAAGCCCTGCGGTCTAAACTAATCTAATATAAATCTGCCTGTGGGACCTTGGCCTTATTGCTTAATCCAGCTGGGCCTCAGTTTCCTTAGGTGTTAAAATGCGCAGGATGACTTCCATGGCTTCTGAGGTCCTTCCCACCTCTAAATCTATGATTCTACATGATACCTGCTATGTGGACTGCTTGAAGTCAGAATTTCTGCTCCTTTATCACTGTATCCACTCTCTGGTCTGATTCCTGCAGGAGGTAAGAGAAAGAATTCCTCTCTTAGTCTGGCCCTCAGGCTTCTGGAAAGAAGAGTAATCTGATCCTGCCAAGTCCCCCTAGCCTGAGAGAAAAAGAGCTTCAGAACATTGGGCCAACCTCCTCATTTAAAAGAGAGGGAAACTGAGGTCCAAAGAAAGGTAATGTCTTAACTAGCTGGGTGACCCTGGGTAAATCACTTTACTGGCCTCATTTTCCTCATCTGTAAAATGAACTGGGAAAGGAAATGGCAAACCACTCTTTGAAGAAAAACCCCAAATAGGGACACAGAGTTGGATGTGACAAAAAAAGACTGAATAATAACAAATCCCAGATAATTAATAGCAGAGTTGGGATTCACAAGATCAAAAAAAGAGAATTTAGAGCTTCCTTCTTCCCTCCCTTCATTTCTTCCTTCCTTCCTTCCTATCACCCTTCCACCTTTCCTTCCTTTGTTTCTTCCTCCCTTCTTTCCTTCCACCTTTCCTTTCTTCTTTCTACCTTTCCTTCCTTTCATCTTTCCCTTCTTTTTACCTCCCTCCCTTCTTTTCGTCTTTCCTCTCCTCTCTCCTTTTCCTCCCTTCCTTCCTTCTTTCCTCCTTCCTGCCTCAGATCTCTCCTCTCCCTAATCTGATACCTGCCAGACTGATTTTCCTAAACCCCAGGTCCAAAGCTTCGAAGGCTCCCTATTGACACTTGAGTGGAACATGATTTCCTTCCTTTGGCTTTTCCAGACTTCCTCATTTGACTGCGGCCCGGCTCTGGATTTTATGCCCCTTCTCACTGTTCCCCATTCTGTACTTTTACCCCAGGCCTTGTTGCTCCTCCCTTCCACATCTTAGATGCTCCAGCTTCCCCAAAGCATACTCCAGGCATTTCCTGCCATTGCTCCCCATCACTACCTTGAAATGACTTTGCATATATATTTAGGTCTCTATAAGATAAGTGAGAATAGCATGATGAGTTTCCCTAAAGTGGTCACATTACTCGAATTTGCCCTGCATATTTCTACTGGGCTGCAACCAATGACCATAGTTTACATAATTATAATAACTTGGAATATATGACTTTGAATTCATAAGACCACGTTGAGTGGATTAGGTTTAGGATTAATTTGTGGACATCTGGACCTAGCCAGACTTTCTATTTTCTTTTCTGGGTACAGGGATTTTCTAGGGGAAAGAAGGAAAGCTTCTCGAGGGCCAGGACTGGTATGCTTTTTGTCTTTTTGTCTTCGTTTTTCCAAATAGTTTTTCTTTTTATTTATGTGTGTGTGTCTTCGTGTGTTTGTATATCTGTCTGTCTGTCTTATTACTTGAAGCACGGAACCAGGCAAGTACTTGCTGAGACACAGCAAATAAGATATTAGCCTTTCACAAAATTAAATTCAATCAATAAATCACCTTTTTCTCATTTATTGTTGTTTAATTGTGTCGGACTCTTTGTGACCCAATTTGAGGTTTTATTGGCAGAGATCCTGGAGTGGTTTGCCATTTCCTTCACCAGTTCATTTGACAGATGAGGAAACTGAGGCAAACAGGATTAAGTGACTTCCTCAGGGTCACACAGCTAGTTGGCCATTTCCTTCTGCAGCTCATTTGACAGACAAAAGAAAGCTGTTCTACTGAAATACAGTTTTCTAAATATTTTTAAAAAATCAATTTTGCCAAGCTCAGGTCAGAACCCCTGGCTGGACTGGCCCTTAGAGGCCCCTTCAATCTCAGAACATCATCAAGGCAGGGTCTGCTAAAGAAACCCCTCCATCTGAAGGGGGAACGTTGGCATTTTTCTCTGCCTTATCCAAGTAGGAGACAATGGGAAGAACAATGACTTTGGGATCAAATCTCATCACCTCTTTGGGCCTCAGTTTCCTCATTCTACAAACAAAGGGCCTCTGGGCCAAGCAGTCTCTAAGGCCCCTTCCAGCTGGTCGAATGGGGCCCTCCTAGGCCTGGACACTGCTGGGCTGGCAGGCCCTCTGGCCCCCTCCTCCTCCCCCTTTCAATTATTCATCAGGTTTCTGTTTGACATCCATATTTTCCACTTCTTGCCCCTATTTCTTAGCTGAGTTCTTAATTACCTCCCAAGCTGCTGCCACCCAGCAGCTTATCTGCATTATGACTGCTTTGACAGGGCTGTAAAACTGGAGATAAACCAAGGCAGGAGGGCCGGCCGCCTTATCAGGGCCTGGCTCCAATAATTAACTGGGGAGGGGACTCAGAAACAGATAGGAGCTGGAGTCTCTGGCCTGGGGAGAGAGCTGGAAATTCTGACTCAAAGCAAGCCTCTTGGACCTTGGGCCTTATCACAATTCACTTTCTTATTCATGGCGTGCTTCCTTCTCTTGGCTACCTCTCTTTGGCTCTCCTATTTCATGGAGCTGCCTCCCCTAAGGAGTTCCTCGCCATGACTTTATCCCCCTTGTCTTCAATCATTTGAAGGCAGCAAAACCCTCTCCCCCATAGTTTAATCCCTTTCCTCTGTAGGCCAACAATTTGATTCCCTGAGCTCTATGCTAAACTTGGGTCAGGACAGCCAAAGGTGGAATAAAGAGGGTTGGGAAAAGCTCACACCTTGGAGGCTGGAGCCACATAGATAGGGTAGGAGAGAAGCTGATTAGGGCCCAGAGAGCCTGGGTTACTTGACCTTGTCTGTTATCTCCTTCCTATCGCCAAAGGGAGTTATTATTTTCTTTAATATTTATTTATATTTCAGTAGTCTATTAACCCTGATGTGGTAAGGCGCTCTGCGAACCTTCTGTTGTTCAGTCCTTTCAGTCGGCGGCTGATTCTTTTGTGGCTCCATTTAGGGTCTTCTTGGCAGAGGTGGTGGAGTGGTTTGCTACTTCCTTCCCTGATTCATTTGACAGAGAAGGAAACTGAGGCAAACAGAGTTAAGTGACTTGCTCAGGGTCACACAACTTGGAAATATCTGAGATCAGATTTGAACTCTGGAAGTCCTCCTGATTCTAGACTCAGCATTTTTCCTTTGTTTTGACTTTATTTGTTGCTTCCCCTCCCTCACTTAGACTGCAAGCTCCTTAAGGGAAGAGGCTGTCTTTTGCTTCTTTTTGTGAACCCAGCACTCAGCTTAATTTAATCCATATTTACTGGATGACATCAAAGGCTGGAAGACTTGAATTGAAACTTCAACCCGCTCCAGGCTGCTGTCTGGGTTGGAGAGAAGGTGATGTTGACTAGCTGGTCAAGGTCATTTTTTTTTGTATTAATGAAATCATAGATCTTATACCTCTCCCTACAAACAAGTGCTATTATTGTTGCTCTTTATTTTATCTGGCCCTAGAGGATCATGGGATCTTAGATCTAGCTGGACGAGGATCCCTAAAAACTGTTTAGTTCCACCTTCTCATTTTACAGATGAGGAAACTGAGGCCAAGGAATGAGAAGAGACTTGCCCCAGGTCTCACTGGGAGGAAGTAGGGAGCTTTAAGTCTGAACCTGGGTCAAGTGGCTGGGGATAACATTGTTCTGCTTTATTAATAATGATGACCGAAATGGATGCTAACCTTTAAAATGGACGCAGCCCTTTAGAGCTAAGATCTCACTGACTTCTAAAAGAAACCCGGTGAAGTAGGCACTAACTACTATTATCCTGCCCATTGTGTCATAAGGAAATAGCGGTTCAATGAAATTTAGTGACTAGACCAAGGCCATACAACCAGACAGTTTCTGGTGGGAATTGAAGTTAAGTTTTCCTGACTCCACAGCCAGTTCTCTGTCCTGTTGTGATTTTCCACAGGGTTTTGATACCCAGTTCTATCAGCTTGTCATTCTCTCATTCCTTCATTCATTCATCCATCCATCCACGCACTTTACTTACTCATTCACAGAATCTTTTTCAAGCATCGATTGTGTTGAGAGGATACCAAGACCCATAAGATTGTGGTCCTGCCCTCAAAGGGCTGACAATCTTGATAATAGACAAAGATCGTACCTCCATCAAATGAATGAAACCCACCAATATTTCATCGTGTGGCCTTGATCAAGTCCTGTGTCCTCTGGAGGTCCCAGTTTCTTCATCTTTAAAAATGAAGAAGGTGGACTAGATGAGTGTTATGGTCCCTTCTGGCCAAAACTGTATTGTGATGCCAAAAGGAAAACAGAGACTCACTGAAGCCAGAACCCAAGATTCCTCCCTTCTTCAGGAAGAGGCAGAATTCTGTGTAATGATCAGGATTAAGCTTGGACCAGAAAAAGAGAAGAGAAAACTCTTCTTTCCTTCTTTCCAGAAGAACACAGCATGTTTTTGTAAAGACGATTGGTGAAGGACAATATGGAAAGAGGAATGAATTCAAATCCGGCCTTAGACACTTCCTAGCTGTGTGACCCTGGGCAAGTCACTTGACTCCCATTGCCCACCCTTACCACTCTTCCACCAAGGAGCCAATACACAGAAGTTAAGGGTTAAAAAAAAAAAGAGGAATGAATCTACAGTAATCTGACACTTCTGACCTCTGTGCCTCACTTTCTTCATCTGTAAAATGAGGCTGTTGGCCTCTGAGATTCTATCTCAGTTTAAATCTATGGTTCCAGGATGTGTTGGCTAGCTTGCTAAACTTCCTTTTAAGTTCTTTGCTCCCAGAGATAGTTTATCTAAGAAGGAGAAGAATCTAGAAGGGATGTGTTTGTAAATGAAACTGTGAAATGAAAATCATTTCAACGTGTTTTTAAAAATAGTCCTTATTTTATTTTTATATTTTTAAATTTATTATTTTATATATATAATTTATGTTTATAACTTTATTTTTATTATATTTATATTAAATTTATATTATACACTTATAATTACATTTACTTTTATTTTATTATATGATTTATTTAGATTTATAAAATACAAATGTTTAAATAGTCATTAATGTAGATTTTTTTAAAAGTGTGTTACACTGGGGCAGCTGGGTAGCTCAGTGGATTGAGAGCCAGGCCTAGAGACAGGAGGTCCTGGGTTCAAATCTGGCCTCAGACACTTCCCAGCTGTGTGACCCTGGGCAAGTCACTTGACCCCCATTGCCTACCCTTACCACTCTTCCACCTATAAGTCAATACACAGAATTTAAGGGTTTAAAAAAAAATAAGAAAAAAAAAGTGTGTTACACTAAAAACAGCTGGATTTAGGGGGCAGGTAAGTGTTCAGTGGATTGAAAGCCAGGTCTAGAGAAGGGAGGTCCTAGGTTTAAATCTGGCCTCAGATACTTCCTATCTGTGTGACCTTGGGCAAGTCACTTAATCCCCATTGCCTAGTCCTTGTCAGTCTTCTGTCTTAGAACCCATACTAGGTATCAATTCCAAGACAGAAGGTAAAAGTTTTTAAACTATGTTTGGATTTGAATTAGTGGTAAAGAAAGTCATTTGGATCAGCGAATACATAGAAAGTTTGAAAAGAAGCCCAATTTAACTGATTTCAGGTACCTACTGTCGGGCAGCAAGGCAGCACAGTGCACCAGGCTCGGAGTCAGGAAGATCTGAGTTCAAATCTGACGTTGGATACTTGCTAGCTGTGTGATCCTGGACAGGTCACTTTGCCCTGTTGGCCTCAGTTTCCTCATCTGTAAAATGAGCTGGAGAAGGAAATGGCAAACCACCTTAGTATCTTTGCCAAGAAAATGCCAAATGGGGTCATGAAGAGTCAAACAAGACTGGAACAACTGAACAATAACAACCCCTATCGTTAGGGCAGTAGGTTAAGGAGATGACTTTCCAGCAGGACTTAACTGAACTTAAGGAACTTTAAGAGAGATTCACAGGGGCAGCTGGGTAGCTCAGTGGATTGAGAGCCAGGCCTAGAGACGGGAGGTCCTAGGTTCAAATCTGGCCTCAGATACTTCCTAGCTTTGTGACCCTGGGCAAGTCATTTGACCCCCAGGGTTTTAATAAAAATTAAAAAAAAAAAAAAAAAAAGAGAGAGAGAGATTCACAAAGAACCCTAGACCAGGTATACATAAAGCAATAGTCTAGGTCCTGATGAGTACGAACAAGGAATTCTGTCAAGTGGGGAGGCCTTTTTTGAATTCGAGCATCACATATTTCCATTGGGCTGGAACCAATGACCATATTTTCTTTTTCAGCTCATTTGACAGATAAGGAAACTGAGGCAAACAGGTGAAGTGACTGTTAGATGTTCTGAATACAAATAAAAAGATTCTTGCCTTCAAGGAACGTAGATTCTTGGGGGCAGCTGGGTGGCTCAGTGGATTTGAGAGCCAGACCCAGACATGGGAGGTGCTGAGTTCAAATGTGGCCTCAGACACTTCCCAGCTGTGTGACCCTGGGCAAGTCACTTAACCTCCATTGCCCATCCTTACTACTCTTCTGTCTTGGAACCAATACTTAGTATTGATTCTAAGATGGAAGATAAGGGTTTGAAAAGAAGAAAAGAGAAGGAAAAGGAGAGGAGAAAAGAAAGAAAAGAAAAGAAAAGAAAAGGAAAGGAAAGGAAAGGAAAGGAAAGGAAAGGAAAGGAAAGGAAAGGAAAGGAAAGGAAAGGAAAGGAAAGGAAAGGAAAAAAGAGAAGAGAAAAGAAAAGAAAAGAAACAGCAGGGACTTGAACTCAACTTTTTTTACTCCAAATTTAGGGCTTTTCTCCTCGCCTTCAGGAAGACCCCCCCTCCCCAGTGGTGACCATCCCAATATATTTTTTAAAACCTTTATCTTCTGTCTGAGAATCAATAACGTGGTTCCATTGGTCCCAAGGCAGAAGAGCTGGAAGGGCTCGGCAATGGGAGTTAAGTGACTTGCCCAGGGTCACACAGCTAGGAAGTGTCTGAGGTCATATTTGAACTCAGGACCTCCCATCTCTAAGCCTGGGGCTCAAACTACTGAGCCACCCAGCTGCCCCCTAAACCCCCAATATTTGAAAATAACAGCATGACCCCTAAGAAGAATATTGTGCCGGGACCCCAGCTATTTATTCACTTCGCCAAGTTGGCTGGCCGAGGAGGGGAGGCTGGCTAAAACTGGGCTCTCTCAGGAGGGAGTTTCCTTCAAAATGGGTTCAATTCCCAAGACTCAGCCCAGGAGGATGTAATCAGAGACTGTCTGGTGAAATCAGAGACTTTGGGTAGCCATGAATGGGGAGCCAGAAAGGCAAACTCGAGACTGGCCGAGGCACCTCCTAGCCAATCAGAGCACAGCATGCAAATAGGGCGTGTGACTGCGCCTGTCAATTGGATGAAAGAGTTCTGACGTCACAATGCATGCCCCGCCCCGCTCTGCTTTCCAGGCCTTCAAGAAAGTTTTTGTAAGTTTCGTGTGTGTGTGTGTGTGTGTGTGTGTGTGTGTGTGTGTGTGTGTGTTAATTTTTATCAGCTGGTCCTGGTTTCCTGCGTTTCCTGTCTTAGTCCAAAAAGAGCTACTCCGCGGACAGCGTGTGCCCAGAGGCTCAGGGAACGAGAGCACTTTGTACCCAAAATGATTTTTGTGTTTCCTCCTGTTTTAAAACTCTGGATTCCAAAGTCCTGAACCTTAATTGCCCAGAAAAACGGTGAATTCCAGGCAAGAGTTTAGCCTCATGTCACAAATCAGGCATGTTGCTAATCAAAAAACCAGGGACTTGGCTGCCGTGCTAAAAATGAGCCCAGGATCTGGGTTCAAATCCTTCCTCTGATACTTGTTATCTGGCCATTTTCTCAATCTCACCCTCAAATTCGTTATCTCTCAAAAATGAGAGTGACTGACCTGAGGAGACAGCATAGTTTTAGGGAAAGAACATTGGATTTGGAGTTAAGACCTGGGTTCAGAAGTTTGCTGTGACCTTAAGTCATTTCCTTTTTTTTTTTTTTAAACCCTCACCTTCCATCTTAGAATCAATACTGTGTATTGGCTCCAAGGCAGAAAAGAAGTAAGGGCTAGGCAATGGGGGTTAAGTGACTTGCCCAGGGTCACATAGCTAGGAAATGTCTGAGACAAGATTTGAATCCAGGACTATGTCCAGCTCTCAATCCACTGAGCTACCCAGCAGCCTCCAAGTCAATTCCTTTTACTCCAGAAGGATTTAGTTTATCTGATGCATATTTAACCCAGTAGAATTGCTTGTCTGCTACTGGAGGGGACAGAGAAGAGGGAGGGAAAGATCTTGAAGCATGTAACAATGGGAAAATAGTCTAAATAAACAAATTAACTTTAAAAAAAGAATTTAGTTTATTTGAGAAGGCAGCTACATGAGAGCAGCTAGGTGGCCCCGTAGTTTAGAGTGAGGGGCTGGGAGAGAAGAAGACATCTTTCTGAGTTCAAATCTGGTCTCAGATATGTAATAGCTGTGTGACCCTGGATAAGTCATATAACCCTGTTTGCCTCAGTTTCCTCATTTGTCAAAAGAGCTGGAGAAGAAAATGGCAATTCAGTACGTCTGCCAAGAAAACCCCAAATGGGGTCACAAAGAGTAGGACATGACTGAAAGATGACTGAACAATAAATAACTCATCTGAGAAGGTGAGAAGGTTAAGCTAGATGGCCAGGAAAACTCTTTCCAGCTCAGAAAGAGATGTGGCCACCCTGCTGTTTTGTTGACTATAATTCCACTCAGCCTGAAAGAAACAGAAGAACTGAGGTTCTTTTTTTCTGCAAAAGGAAAAGCACTGGGGGTGGCGGAAAGATACTTGGTCATAATTCTTCAACTGTCAAGTAAAAAGAGGAAGGAGAAGGTTTCTGACTCATCCCAGTGGGCAGAAATTAAGGTGGAGGGGTGTCAGTTACAGATCAGCAGCACACTGGCCCAAAGTAAAGGGCAGCTAGCTTATTTGGGCTGTCCAGGGGAAGACAGTGAGTTTCAGGTCATCGAGGTATGCAAACAGGCATTGCCTGATTACCTAGTAGGGATGTTATAGGATGGATTCCTGTCTTGGTAGCAACTGCTTTCAGTGGCTCCCGTGGTCTCCTTTTTCTTCAAACCTTTACTTTCTCTATTAGTAATAACTCTAAGATAGAAGGGCAAAGGCAACACAAAGTTAAGTGACTTGCCCAGGGTCACATAACTAGGAACTATCTAAGATCAGGTTTGAACTTGGGTCCTCCTGATACCAGGCTCTTTCCATTAACACTCAACTGTCCTGACTCTGGTCTTCTTTACTTTAAAATTTTTGTTGATCCATAAAATATAGATTTCCACTTGGGGGGGCAGGTCCCCTCCCTTTATTCATGGCATTTTCTTTTCTCTAGAAACATTTTATTGATTTTTTTGTCACATATACCAATATCTGTCCCCTTACCCACCCAACAAGCCTTATATATTATATTATATTATATTATATTATATTATATTATATTATATTATATTATATTATATTATATTATATTATATTATAT
>NC_058130.1:763032748-763055264 GCF_016433145.1 Gracilinanus agilis
CTCCCTCCTTCTCTCTCTCTCTCTCTCTCTCTCTCTCTCTCTCTCTCTTTCTCTTCCTCCCTCCCTCCTCTCTTTCTCTTCCTCCCTCCCTTCCTCCTCTCCCTCTCTCTCTCTTTTTTTGTGTCTGTCTTCCTCACTTAATCCTCTTTCTATCTGTCACTTGCTTCCTCTCTCCCTCTCTCTCCAACTAGGAGAGGCAGCATAGGAGAAGGGTCAGAGTACTGAACTTGGCATCAGAAAGACTTTGGTTCTAGTCCTGACTCCAGCACCGGTTACCTGCGTGACCTTGGGGAAATCAGTTACTCCCTCTAGGCCTTAGTTTTCTCATCTGTAAAATGAAGCCACTGAGGCAGTGAGCTCTTGAGGGGAATTTGAACCCAGGTTCTCTGACCCTGTGGTCCTTTCTATTACACACAACGTTTCTCTTCAGGATGTGGGGTGGGGTCGGTGTCAGGGGGGGCCTTCTAGCTAGTGGCATCCTAGAGAAAAACAGAACTGAAACCAGGGTGACTTTTCCCCATATGAGTCTTGGTTTCTTTCTCTCTGCATCAGCTCTGCCAACGGGCGAGAGGATAACATTTTCCCCATTTGGTCCAGAAACTCGAGCAGGGCAGACACTTCATTATGTCGATTCCAACACTATTCATTAGGCGGGGGATAGAGAGCACTTAGAAAGAAAAAAAATGACATATGAGTGTAAGGTTTTATTATAACTAATGAAAATGATTCTGTGATAATTAGGAAGTGCTCCATCACCGCAGGATTATGCCAAGCAATGATTGGAGCATGAGTGGGGAGGCCTGTTGGAAGGCCTCAGAGATTTAGATCTGGGGGGGACCTTGGGAAACCACTGAGTTCAACAACCTCATTCTACACTTGAGAAAACTAATGCCCAGAGAAATGACTTGCCCCAGGTCACACAGCTAGCAAATAACAGATCTAGCATCAGTTCAGTAAGCATTATTTTATTCCTGAAGTAGAAAGTGTAATATTGAAAATCAAGATTATACCAAATGTAATATGATAAATGTCATATTTAGAAATTGGTTTGGAAATATAATATTAGTTAAAGATTGTTGTGGTCGCCATTTATAAAATAATTAACCCTTAAGGCACGAGGATGACAGTAGCTTTTAACAATTTAATTTTAGTATAAATATAGTTTAAGGGGGGCAGCTGGGTAGCTCAGTGGATTGAGAGCCAGGCCTAGAGACGGGAGGTCCTAGGTTCAAATCCGGTCTCAGACACTTCCCAGCTGTGTGACCCTGGGCAAGTCACTTGACCCCCATTGCCCACCCTTACCGCTCTTCTGCCTTGGAGCCAATACACAGAAGTTAAGGGTTTAAAAAAACAAAGAAAGAAACAAACAAACAAATATAGTCTAAGAAAGAAATAAGGAGGGATGGAAATAGAAAAATATTTCCTGGCCTACCACCTGAATCTTACCAGCCCACGAGAATGTCTTCCACCTGAACCACCAAAGCTGAATCACAGAAAGACCCCCAACCAAAAATCTCCAGAAAAGAACCTCAGAGAAGAGCCCCATCTCCTGCATGGTCTCATTTTTATAGTCCTCCTTCTTCACATCATGCCCTTTCCCTGGGTGCTGGTCTATCGCATCTCAGGAGCCAATCGAAGTCTCTGTTTGGTGTGTTCCAGCCTCGCTAATGGGCTGGCTCCGACCAGAAGAAAGTTCACAGCCTTGGGAGGAAGGGGTTCCCTCTACAGGAAAACAATTAAAGGGAATGGGGAATGGGGAGTGGGCTTGGGATTTCATTGGCACAGGAAACTTGAAAATGAGATTTCCTCTCTAAGGCAGGCTGGCACCTTCTCCCAATTCCCCATATTGCCATTTCCTCTGTTGGCCATTTCTAATCGCTCCTGTTTGCGGCTGGTTTGTTTGTTTTTAACTCTTACCTTCTGTATTAGAATCCATACAAGTATTGGTTCCAAGGCAGAGGGATTAGGTGACTTGCCCAGGGTCACCCAGCTAGGAAGTGTCTGAGGCCAGATTTGAACTCAGGACCTTTTATCTAGGCCTGATGCTCTCTTCACTAAGCCACTCAGCTGCCCCTTTATAGTATGTTTGGTCATAGCTGCTTGTATGTCTCCTTCATTAGACTGGGAGCTCCTTGAGGGCAGGGTTTGTTTTTTACCTTTCTGTGTTTCCCCAGTGTTTAGCATGGTGCCCGGTACATAGTAGGTGTGTCATAAATGCTTATTGGCTGTCTGTTATTTCTGTATTTTATACTTAGAGTTGCCTGGGGGCATGGAGCGAATTAAGTGACTTGTCTGGGGTGACATCACCAGTATGTGCCTCCCAGACTCCCCCTGAGCTCCCCATGTTCCTAGAGGGAAGCACGGCAGCTGTTAAATAGGACACAACCAGGTAGCTCAGTGGATTGAGAGCCAGGCCTAGAGATGGGACCTAGGTTCAAATCTGACCTCAGACACTTCCCAGCTGTGTGACCCTGGGCAAGTCACTTGACCCCCATTGCCTACCCTTACCACTCTTCCACCTATGAGACAATACACAGAAGTTAAGGGTTTAAAAAAAAATAGGACACAACCTGAGACCTCAAATATTTTGCCTCCTATCTCTGGTCTTTAGATCTATCTATCTATCTATCTATCTATCTATCTATCTATCTATCTATCTATCTATCTGTCTGTCTGTTTGTCTGTCTACCCATCCCTTCATCTATCCACCCATCCATCTATCTATCTATCTATCTATCTATCTATCTATCTATCTATCTATCTATCTATCTATCTATCCATCCATCCATCCATCTATCTATCTATCTCAATGAGTTCAGTGCCTATCCCTAAAAATTCCTAATAAAGACAGAGGCCATCAGTTTAATAAAGCAGTGAAAGGGGCAGCTGGGTGGCTCAGTGAACAGAGAGTCAGGCCTAGAGACGGGAGAACCTGAGTTCAAATCTGGCCTCAGACACTTCCCAGCTGTGTGACCCTGGGCAAGTCACTTGACCCCCCCCACTGCCTAGCCCTTCCCACTCTTTTGCCTTGGAACCAACACGCAGCATTGCTTCTTGGTTGGAAGTTTGGGGTCGTAAATGAATAAGGCAGCCCCAGTGACTGGCAAGAGAAGCAGCATCAGAGGCTCGGGTTATTTGTCAGTCCCTGGCAGACACTCCTAATTGACGGGCAACCGTAAGCAGGTGATACCTAATCGATTGATCGTGTCAGATGGGTTCTTCTCGTGGGTGGGCGGCTCTCCACAAGGACGCCCCCCTGCTTTCTTCGCCAGCACCCCTCGCTCCAGTTCGCAGCTGTTCCGATCCGCCCTGGTGTTTGTCCTCCGAACCCTGGCGAGGTTACTTGCCAAAGAAGCCGAGGCTAACTTGGGGTTTGGCTGGGGTGCCTCCACTGGCCTTGTCCGGGAAAAGAGCGGAGGGGATTTGAGTCGTGCGGCTACCCATGGCCATGGCTGGAGGCCGTCCATTTGTTTCCCTCCGCCACAAGTGGGAGGCTTCGCCCGCCCGAGTGCTGGCTTGGGGAGGGGGGAGAGGTTTGCCTGCAGCTTTCCTTTAGACACCCCACCTTCCCCATATGGCCAAACAGACTGCAAGCTCATTAGCACAAGGAATGTGCCGTCACGTGGGCCCAAATGGGAGCTACATAAACAGAAGTAAAGGTCCAGGGAGTTCACTGGAGATGGCAGAGTGGATGACGGATGTGCTGGGGACAGAAATCTGAGTCCGGCCAGATTCCTTTTAACTTCTACTGCTAGACGTGGGAGAGAACCCTGGCGGGGAAGCACGCAAGGGACCAAAAAATGGTGGCCATCTCTGCGCTCCGTGATGGAGAAGTGGGCGTCCATGTATGTGTCTACGCACACGGGTGGACTTCACTTGGGTGACTGCAAGGAATATGCTATCCATGAGGTTTTCTTGGCCAGGGTCACACAACTAGTTTTCCATTTCCTTGACCAGCTCATTTTACAGATGAAGAAACTGAGGCAAACAGGGTAAAATGACTTGCCCAGAGTCACACAACTAGTTTTCCATTTCCTTCTCCAGCTCATTTTACAGATGAAGTTTTCTCGGCAATTTTTTTTTTTCAACCTTTCCCTTCCTCCTAGAATCAATCCTGTGTATTGGCTCCAGCGGTAAGGGCTAGGCAATGGGGGTCAAGTGACTTGTCCAGGGTCACCCAGCTAGGAAGTATCTGAGGTCAGATTGGAACCCAGGACCTCCCCCTCTTCAGACCTGGCTCTCCATCCACTGAGCCATCTATCTAGCTGCCCTCAAACCCAGTGCTTTTCTGGAGATGCCTCCAGCGGCCCCTTATCTTGGGACCTCTTTCCATAATGTAAACCCTAATCTTTTTAAAGCTACTTTCTCTGGATGGCTCCTTCTAACATCCCGTTTTAGCTGTTCCCATGAATTCAGCTATTTTCATAGTTTCTGTATTTTTAAGGATTGCTTTCGCTTCGACTCCCCTCCCCTCCCCAGCTCCCGGAGTGCTTTCTCAAAGGCTCAGCTGAAACATCTTTGCAGCTTTCCATTTATTGCTATGTAGGACTATCCGTAGGTGGCTGATGTAATGCTGGAGAGAACAGTGGGCAGGTGGCCAGGAGACACCGAGTCTACACCTACTTTGGCCAATCCCCAAAGCTGAGGGAGACCTTGGCTCTTGGACACTTCCCAGCTGTATGACCCTGGGCAACTCACTTCACCTCTGTTTGCCTCCATTTCCTCAACTGTAAAATGGGGGTAATGAGAGCACCTACCTCGCAGGGTTGTTGTGAGGAACGAAGGAGAGAATAATAAGAAAGTTCTTAGTACAGTGCCTGACACAGAGGTGTTGAGTAAATGTTGATTTCTTCCATATTCCTCTGGGCCCGGGACTCGGAAAATCACTTTGTTCTGTTGTGTCTGACTCTTCATGGCCCCATTTGGGGTTTTCTTGGCAGAGATACTGGAATGGTTTTCCATTTCCTTGTCCAGCTCATTTTACAAATGAAGAAACTGAGGCAAATAGGGCAAAGTGACTTGCCCAGGGTCACACAACTAGTTTTCCATTTCCTTGACCAGCTCATTTTACAGATGAAGAAAGTGAGACAAACAAGGTTAAGTGACTTGCCCAGGGTCACACAACTAGTTTTCCATTTCCTTCTCTAGCTTCACAGATGAAGAAAGTGAGGCAAACAAGATTAAGTGACTTGCCCAGGGTCACACAGCTAGTTTTCCATTTCCTTCTCCAGCTCATTTCATAGATGAGAAAACTGAGGCAAACAGGGTGAAGTGATTTGCCCAGGGTTTCACCACTGGGAAGTGTCTGAGCCTAGATTTGAACTCAGAAAGAAGAATCTTCTCGATTCCATGCCTGGCCCCGAGCCACCTAGTTGCCACACTAAATATTATTCTGAGAAAGAATCCATTGTTGTTGCTCATTTGTATCTGACTCTTTGTGACCTTATTTGGTGTTTTCTTGGCAGAGATACTAGAATGATCTGCCATTTCTTTCTCTAGCTCATTTGACAGATGAAGAAACTGAGGCAAACAGGGTGAAGTGACTAGTCCAGAAACATTTGGGCTTTTCTTGGCAAAGATACTGGAATAGCTTTCCATTTTCTTCTCCAGCTTATTTTACATATGAGGAAACTGAGGCAAACAAGATTGAACCACTTGCCCAGTGTCACATAGCTGAGATACTAGAGTGGCTTGCCATTTCCTTCTCCAGCTAATTTGACAGAAGAAGAAACTGAGGCAAACAGGTTAAGTGACTTGCCCAGGGTCACAGAGCTAGGAAGAAACTAAAGCTGGATTTGCACTCTAGTCTTCTTGATTCTAGGCCTATTGTTTTATCCACTGTACAATCTAGCTGCCCTAGGAGGGAGGACCAACTCATCCCTTATTCCAAGTATGCCACTAATGTTCATATTTTTCCTTGTCTCTCTGGCCTTCTTCCCCTCAAGAGAACCTCCAGCTGTTTTCTCCATTTGGACTCTGATCTCTCTCTCTTTTTTTTAACCCTCAGCTTCCATTTTAGAATCAGTACTGTGTATTGGCTCCAAGGCAGAAGAGAGGTAAGGGCTAGGCAAGGCGATTAAGTGACTCGCCCAGGGTCACACAGCCAAGAGGTGCCTGAGGTCAGATTTGAACCCAGGACCTCCCATCTGTAGGCCTGACTCTCCATCCTCTGAGTCAACAAGCTGCCCCTGGCCTATAGTCTTTGGAGCCAGCGTATGGTTGGAGCGGGGTGCAAAGGGCTGGAAAGCCATTCAGCTTGGAGAAAGTGGGGTTCTGAGGCAATTGAAGGGGCTCCACGAAAGGCGAGGCTCACGTGTGTTTTTCTTTTAAAATGTGTGAAAATGAATTTGCTAAAGACCCTGGCAGAACAGCGTCACCTCGGAGCACTCGCAGCCACGGCGCCAGTTAGCATGTGGAACTGGCTGGCTGAAGTCACTTACGGGCGGACGACAGGGCGATAGTGGTTTCCTTTGAGAGACTGGATCAGTTGCACAGAGAACCAGCCCAGGGCCGGGCTGAGTGGCAGCTTGGCTCTTGGGGCTCTGGAGACCTGAGCTCACTCCTGGCCCTGCCCCCCTGCCCCCCAGCCCCTCCTCCTCATTCCCATCTCCTCCCCACATTTTTCAGTTTATTCTTTTCAGCCCTGTCGGATCTTTTGAGGCTCCTTTTGGAGTTTTCTCCACAGAGATACTGGAGCAGTTTGTCATTTCCTTCTCCAGATCATTTGACAAATGAGGAAACCGAGGCAAATAGGATGAAATGACTTACCCAGGGTCACCCAGCTAGGAAGTGTCTGAGGCCATTTGGACCCAGGGTTGCCATCTCTGTGCCTGGCTCTCGATCCGCTGAGCCACCTGGTTGTCCGTATTATGCCCCCCCATATGAAGCCAACGGTAAGGATGAGGATTAACCTTTGAAAGGACTTTAAGGTTTGCAAAAACCTTTTAAATCTGGTGGCTCACTGGGTGCCCTGCTATATAGGTACTTTGAACAATTGAGATCCTGTATATAAACTTTGCAGATCTTGCCCCCATTTGACAGAGGAAGAAACTGAGGCTTGGAGAGATGTGTGGAATAGGAGAAAGAGCACTGATTTTGGAGCTTGTCTCAAATTCCGCTTTGGCTGCTTCTTTGTGTGATGTTGGATAAATCAGTATATTTCTCTGGCCCTCAGTTTTGTCCTATATAAAATGAGGGGAAGGATGAGATGGTTGTCCTGAAGATCATTTCCAAGGAGGTAGCTAGAAAGCACTGTGGACAGGACGCCAGCCTGGAGTCAAGAGAATCTGGGTTCAATTCTGGCCTCAGATACTTCCCAGTTGTGTGACCCTGGGCAAGTCACTTAATTCTATTTACCTCAGTTTCCTCATCCATAAAATGAGCCAGAGAAGGAAATGGCAAATTGCTCCAGTATCTTTTCCCAGAAAATTCCAAAGGGGTCACAAAAAGTGGGACATGATTGAAAAGCAACTAAATGACAACCCCCTAAGATATAAATAAAGTCACTTAAAAGAGGTGAGGTGGGGGTCCTAGGTGGACTTAGAGAGAAGAGGTCCTGGGTTCAAATGTGACTTCAGATACTTCCTAGCTATGTGACCCTGGGCAAGTCACTTAATCCTATTTACCTCAGTTTCCTTATCTGTAAAATGAGCTGGAGAAGGAAAGGGTGAACTGCTCCAGTCTCTTTATCAAGAAAATTCCAAAGAGTGGGACACAACTAAAAAGTGACTAAACAATGACAACCCGCTAAGATGTAAGTAAAGTCACTTAAAAGGGGTGGGGGGCCCCTAGGTGGACTTGGAGACAAGAGGTCCTGGGTTCAAATGTGACCTCAGATACTTTCTAACTGTGTGACCCTGGACAAGTCACTTAACCTTCCTTTGCTTAGAGTTGATACTAGGGCTTAAAAAAAAAATAGTCACTTCCAGCCCTAGATTTGGATCCTATAACATGACCAGAGTCATTTAATTAGAAAGTGTCAGGGGCAAGCATCCATCCAAGGTCTCCTGGCCTCAAAATTCTCTCTCTACCAGATCACCGAAAACACATGGTACCAGTAGTCCCATGGGATCTGCTGTCCCCGACTTCATGGGGTCACCAGTGGGGGCTTCATTTTAAGGGAAGACAAACTCGGAGATGATCTCCTTTGGGCTGTGTGCTTTTGGGGGTTCCTTTTACCCCATTTCTTTACATTCCTTCCATCTTAGACTCCCCGCCTCCCCTTTTAGGAATGTCTTCGATTTTCTCACCAGGCCGGAATGGTTAAATTGCTACCAGCTGATTAAATAAGCCAGCTGGGACCCTAATCCGGAGGCTTCAGGAACTAAGGAAGCCAGCAATGTGCCCTGACCCGCTTAACCCTGTCTGACCTCCCTGCTATCTAAGCTGACCCACCCCGACTCCTTTCTGTTCCCGCCGTGGCACCCCGGCCTTCTCCAGGAGGCTCTGCCAGACAAGAGTTGGGCAGGGGCGCACGGAGAGCCCGAAGGCCCGGAGGTGAGGAAGCCAAGGAGAGGGCAGCCTCTCCCCGCCATGTGCCCTTAACTCTTTCCCAAGGCAGCATTTCCTGAGCTGATCCTCCTCCACGGTGGATTTCCAACTTTCAAACATCACTGGAATGTTCCCTCCCCACACACCATTGCTCCGGCTCATTCTCCGCATTCCGGACACTGTGAGCAGACTTGGGAGCCTTCCCCCCTCCCAACCTGGGGAGCAAAGAGCAGATAGGGCAGATAACAAATTCCATCGCCCTCCCCCTTTGTCTTCCCCTCCCCAAGGCACTTCTTTCTGCAGATCACAGAGCCTGGGAAAAATTCCCGGGGCTCACATATGGTCCTCTCTTTAGGCACAGGGAGGCCGGAATGCAAAAGGCAAGAAGGAGGTGGAGTCTGGTGCTTTCTCACTGATGGAGGTGCTGGATCCAAAATGGTAGCCACCAGCAGGAAGCAGTTGGCGTCCTGGTGAGGAGGAAGGAAGGACTCAGGGAAGGCTTCCCAGAATCCCACAATTTCAGTCCTACGAGGCCTCCTGGTCCCCCCATTATACCCTACCCTACAACTGGCCAGCCAGCCTCAATTCAACAAATGTGGGGAAGCACCTACTATGTGCTCGGAACTGGAGGAAACAAAGAAAGCGATGAAGACCTCTAGGGAAAGTCTTCAGTGAGAGCCAACCTACTCCCTCCTCAGGTAGCCCATTACACTCTGGGCCACCTCTCACGGTTAGGAGGTATTTTCTGGAAGTCATGCCAGAATGAGCTTTTCTACCATATCCACTCATTGTTCTTAGTTCTTCTCTCTGGGGCCAACCCAAAGTCTAACCCTTCTTCCACATACTTCAAATACCTGAATGGAGTCAGATCTTCTTCTGAGTCTCCCTTTCTTAAAGCCTTCCTAGTTCCTTCAACTGCCACTCATACATCATGAACTCCAAGGTCTTCACCATCATGGTACCCATTCTCCAGATGTTCTCTAGTTTGTCAATGTCCTTTTTTTTTTTTTAAACCCTCACCTTCCATCTTAGAATCAATACTGTGTATTGATTCCAAGGCAGAAGAGCACTAAGGGCTAGGCAATGGGGGTTAAGTGACTTGCCCAGGGTCACCAGATAGGAAGTGTCTAAGCTAGATTTGAACCTAGGACTTCCTCTCTCTAGGCCTGACTCTCACTCCACTGAGCCACCCAGCTGCCCCACTTCTTAAACTGTGACATCCAGGACCAAGCAGCAGATGTGGGGTGACCAGGGCAAAGTAATCGTAATGACAATAATGATGATGGCTCACATTTTAAAACTGACCTCTCAGAGATTTGAAAAATTCTTTATAGATAATGTCTCATTTCAGTATGTGAGAGGCAATGGATAAAGAGCTATCTGTAAAACCTGTGTTCAAATCCCACCTCTGACCTATACTGTATGAACCTGGGCAAGTTACTTCATCTTTCAGTGAGAGATTTTCCAGGAGAGTCTCTTAAGAGAGTAAATTGCAGAGGAGATGGCAACCTGTACTGGTGGAGGGAATTCTTTTATTTGAGAGCTTGTGAGACTAGTAAAATTGAGGGTCTAATCTTCATCTCTATTTGAGTACAATAGGATTGCCAACTCCTTGGACTTTCTCTTTCTTTCTCTCATTCACTGTTTTTAGTATCTAAAGTCATAATCATTTATTTATTTCAAATTAATTTTTTTCTAGATTCCCTGTCAATACAATTTTTAATATTTGTTTTCTGACATTTTGCAATCCATGTTCTCGCTCTCCCTCCGCTACCTCCCCAAGAAGACAGGTCATGTGTTATCTGTTGTACATATTCTATGTATAAATGGAGATTTTGAACCCCTGAAACTGCATTACCCCAAATTTATTTTTGTATTACCTAGAATGCTTTTCCCTTCGTCCACGTCTGCGTGATCATGTTTGTATAAGTTCTGAGGCTCCACTTATCTCTTCTTCTCTTCTCTTGCGAGCAAGCGGGGTTAGCCCCTTTTTAGCTAGCTTTCTTACTTTAGTTATTATTAATAAACTTTATACAATATAATACTTTAGTTATTATTTTTAATCTTTACATTATGGCAACCACGAAGGGATACAAATTCTCAAATTTTTTTACTCAGATAGCTTTTAAGTAAAAGTTAGTAAGTTTGTCCAGACTCCACCTCTCTCTTCCTCTTTTGCTCTCACGAGTGGGCTGGGCTAGATAGATGTCTTACTTTAGTTCTTATTAATAAACTTTATAAATATTATATTTGGAGATATTGGATAGTCACTTTAAAATTCACACCTATCATATAATACATATTTCTGTGTTTGCCATGTTGTGAAACAAGACACATATGACTTATACTAGAGAAAAGTTCATGGAGGAAACAAAGTGAAGAATGGTATGTTTCGATCTGTATTGGGATTCCATCAGTTTTTCCTATGGCAGTGGATAGCTTTTTTTTTTTTTTTAATGAGTTCCTTGGAGTTGCCCTGGTTAACAGTTAAGCCACTCAGTACATTGTGCATCATTGCTGTTACTATGTACAACCCTCTCCTGGTTCTGCTCACTTCACTTTGTATCACTTCATATAAGTCTTTCCAGGAATTATGGGGATCATCTTTGTCATTTCTCATGGGACAATAGTATTTCATTGCAAGCACACACCACAACTTGTTCAGTTATTCCGTAATTGATGGACTTTCTCTCTCCCTTAACATAAGCCCAAGATGGCATGAATTCATTTGGCTGTCAGGAGAGGCAAATCCTGGCAATGGGGAACCCTCATAGATTATGGAGAAAGATCTCTTCCAACTCTGACTTGTTTTAATGCCAGAGAAGAATTCCTATTGAATGAAGGGGGCATTGGCATTGGGCCCAAGGGAAAGTTGCTGCCCATAGACTTCTCTTGGAAACATCTCCTTCCTCTTCTACTTAAAAACAAAATGGTATCGAGGGGGATGTTGACTTTGATGGGGAGATTAGAAGCAAAGAGAGAATTGACAGAGATATTTGCTTTCTGCAGAGGAGAACTGAGTTGGCTTTGTTGCCAAAGAAAATAGTGAAGACAAATAAGATTGGTTAACTTGACTTGCTGATACCGAATTGGGGGTTTCAGTGTTCGAGAAGCTTACTCCAAATCAGCAGAATGTGGTAACCAAAAGATACTGTGATACATTTAGAGATGCAGAGTGTCCAGGCATACCAGGAGATAATAGTTGCATCTCACTCTCCCCTAACCAGACCACAGTTGGGCTACTATCTTCAGTTCTGGGCACCAAGGCTTTATTAAACCCGAGAGTACCCAGAGAAGGTCAACCAATATGGCGGAAGATCTTGAGTTCATGCCTCGAGGAAGGTTAAAGGAATTGGGTTTGGAGTAGAGAAGACTCGGGGAGAATAAGAAGTTTGGGAAGGGCTGTCCCATGGAAGAAGGATTAGCTTGGCTCTGCTTGGCCCCGGGAGGCAGAAATAGGAGCAGTGGGTGGAAGAACAATGTCAGGAAAAGACCTCCTGCCTAATGGAGCATTCTGACAATGGATAGGCTGCTCCTAGAGATGGTGGCTTCTCTCTTATTGGAGGACTTCAGTCACTGGCTGGATAACTACCTGGTGATAATGTTGTAAAATAGGGATTGTTGTTCAGGTATGATTTGGATGAAAGGGTCTCCTTCCTGCTCCTCCCTCACCTCTTTCCTTTTTCTCCCCTTCAGCTCAAAGATTTTGTGAATGGAACTTTTTTTTTTTAAACCCTTACCTTTCGTCTTAGAATTCATACTGTGTATTGGTTCCACAGCAGAAGAGCCGTAAGGGCTAGGCAATGGGGGTCAAGTGACTTGGCCAGGGTCACCCAGCTAAGAAGTATCTGAGGCCATATTTTAACCCAGGACTTCCTATCTCTAGGCCTGACTCTCAATTCACTAAGTCACCCAGCTGCCCCCTGAATTGAACTTTTTTGAAAGAAACTTAAGGGGAGAAGAAACTGGATGATTGGGTGAGCTCCATTGCATTACCGGGCTTCCTGCACTGGATGAAGAGTTGGCCTGGAGAAGATCTAAAGGCCTGCCATTCTTTCTTTCTTTCTTTTTTTTTTTTTTTTTAAACCCTTAACTTCTGTGTATTGGCTGCTAGGTGGAAGAGTGGTAAGGGTAGGCAATGGGGGTCAAGTGACTTGCCCAGGGTCACACAGCTGGGAAGTGTCTGAGGCCGGATTTGAACCTAGGACTTCTCGTCTCTAGGCCTGACTCTCAATCCACTGAGCTACCTAGCTGCCCCCCCCCCCCCCCCACCATTCTTTCTTCTCTTAAGCTAATTTCATTTCATTCTTTCTTCCCCACCTCTCGTATTCCCTCTCTTCCCAGATCTTGCCTCATTTGTTTTCTCAATGCTGGAGAAAGGGATTTTGTTGAGGCAAAAGACCATTTGACTAAGACTTAGGAACATGGACACTAAATCCTTGGATGAATCACTTTCCTTTCTCTGGGCCCCAGGTTCCTGTCTGTAAAATGAGAGAACTGGTCTAGAATCTAGGAAGTAGATGATCTCTAAAGTCCCTCCAGCTCTGACCATCCCTCCATCTCCTAACAGTCTCTGTTCTAGGTTCTCTTCTGCCTCTGACATTAGATATTCTCAGGTACCCCCACCCAGCTCTGACATTTGGTATTCTGAGTGCTTACGTTCTCACTTTTTATGTTCTAAGGCTTGAACTGACATTCAAATTTTAAGAACCTTCCCAGCTCTGACATTCCCTGTTCTAAGGCCCCTTTCCAGTGGATATTCTCTGTTCTAAGTGCCTGTTCAGAAACTGGAGGATACTGGGAAGTTTCAGGCAGATGGAGAGCAATAGGACCTCGGCACCTTCTTACTGGTGCCCCACTGGTGCTGGTGGCCTCTTCGTGGGAGGTGGACGAGTCAAACTGACCCCCAAAGTCTGAACCCTGGCAAACATTTATTCCAGGACAACAACGGCAGGAGAGATTCTGGGTCAGCCAGGTGGGGAACCAGATGGAGCTGCCGCCTTCTGGCTCCAAGCACAAGGCTTAGAGAGGGGTGATTTGGGTCCTGCTGAACATATGGGTCGAGTAGATCTCTGGGAAGAAGATCAGCAGATCAAAGGTTGCCAAGCTTCCCTCCTAGGGCTAAGTGGACAAGCCAGTTCTGCTCCTCGTAGTGGTTGAAGACAACTGGGAATTTCTTGCTTAAGAGAAAGTCAGGCCCCCAAACTGGCAGAGCAGGGCGGGGATGTCTGGCTGGCTGTGCATTTGCAAAGCTGCTTAGAAGGAGCTTTAAGCACTTGGCTCAGACCCAGATTCTCAGTTGTTTTCCCCATGTGGAGAAAAGAGTCACTCGAGAGAAGCCTGGATGTGTGTAGTTGGTGATGTTCCCCCAAGAAAATAATCACTGCTGCGTTCTCCACAGTGCTTTTGAGTTTACCATAAACTTTCCTCAAGATTAGCCTTGTGATATAATAATAATAATAATAATAATAATAAGTATCATTTATATAATGCCTTTGAATTTTCAAATATCTCATTTGATTCTCATAACAACTCTGCAAGATGTGTAATTGGAAATCTTGTACCTTTAAAACTACATTACCCAGGAGCCCACTGACTTCCTGTCATTACAGGCTGACATAGATAGGAGATAAATTTGGTGGATTTCTGTGTCTAGCTCTCTTCTCTTGGAATGGGGGCAGCTGTGAACGCAGGACTTTTTGAACAAGTAGATTAGCTTGGCACGTGGTTTTAATTTGTTACCTTTTTATTCCTTTACTTCTAGTGATTATAAAGAAATCTTATAAAAATATAATATTTAGTTATTATTGTATATTCTTTTATTTTGTTACCTTCTTATTCCTTTATTTCTAGTGATTATTAGTAAATCTTAAAAACATAATATTTAAAGTTATTATTATGTTGATTTTAATTTTTACAAAGATAAGCGTATAATAATATCCCCATTTTACAGATGAAGAAACTGGTGGATATAAGTTAAGTGACTCATCCAAAGTCACACAGTTAGAAAGGTGTCTGAGATTGGATTTGAACTCAGGTCTTTATGACTCCAGATTCAGAGAATTATTGCCCCTATATGAGTATGACAAGTATTATTACTCCCGTTTTAGAGAGAAAGAAACTAAGCTCAAAGAGAGAGTAAGACAATGTGGTGTAGTAGAAAGAAATCTTGCTTTGGAGTCAAAGGACCTGAGTTCAAATTCTACTCCTTGTGAAATGTATGTCTATAGTTAAAATTATTTTTTCTCCCTAAGCTTCAGTTTTCCTGATCTGTAAAATGAAAGGATTGGACTACATCAGGGGCTCTTAATCAGTCTTATACCCCTTTGGCAATCCTATGGATCCCTTCTCAGAATTATGCTTATAAATGCATAAAATATATAGGATTATAAAGGAACCAATTTTATTGAAAAAATAATTTATAAATATATAAGAAATATATAAGGTTCTAATAAAATATAATTTTAAGGTCTTAATAATAATGTATAATATAGATGTGTGTATAAATATATATATGTATATATATTTCAACCCTTACTTTCTGTCTTAGTAACAACTTTTTAAGACAGAAGAGCAAGGTCTAGGCAAGTGGGATTAAGTGACTTGCCCAAAGTGACACAGCTAAGTAGTGTTTAAGGTCAAATTTGAATGAAATCCTCCCAACTCAAATCCTGGGGCTCTATCCACTGTGCCACCTACCTGCCTATCTATCTATCCATCCATCTATCTATCTATCTATCTATCTATCTATCTATCTATCTATAATTATTCAGACTATTAGACTATTCAGACCAGGTTAAGGATTGTTGAACTAGATGGAGCCTGAGTTCCCTTCCAACTCTACATTTGAGAGCTTGTAACGTCTCTTTGGTCACCTATCTAGGAAGGTTCCAAGCTGGGACTCCAACACTATGGGCTCCAAGCTCCATGTTTGATGCTCTTCTTCCAAAGTCTTCCTGTCCGTCTGGAGGGAGTCCCCAGCTCACGAGAGGCAGGGAGCAACCTTCCTCCCCTCCTTCCTCTCTCTACACACAGGCATACACATTCACATTCACATTCTTCCAGATTTGAGATGGGGACTTCAAACTTCTCATTTCCCAAATGAGCGACTGTTGAGCTGGGCCTTGGGTGATAAGAACAGGTTGCACTGAGCAACTGAAATCTGTCCCTTATCGATGCTTTCAGATCTTGGGTGAATAGTCGGTTGTGGTCCAAGCCCGGACCACAACGATGTGTCATATTCGTGCCTTCTTTCTTTTCTAGGCCCTGGTTATCTGATCAGCTAGATGGCCAGAACATGGTCCATGGCCTCCTCAAAAATTAAATAAATCAGCTAACGAATGGTGGCAGTATCTTTATAAATCTATTTTTCTTAGTGACTCGGCCAATTATTTTGTGTTTGTTTGTTTGTTCTATATGTAAAATCTGTTTCACTCGTGTCTTTTTTTTTTTTTTAAGCCCTTACTTTCTGTTTTAAAATCAATACTGTGTATTGGTTTCAAGGCAGAAGAACGATAAGGGCTGGGCAATGGGGGTTAAATGACTTGCCCAGGAAGTGTTGGAGGTCAAATTTGAACCCAGGACCTCCCATCTCTACTTACCCACCTAGCTGCCCCACCTCCTTTGATTTTTATGTGATAGGACTTTTCAGAAATAGCAATCCCCAGCATTAATTTTTCCCTTTTAACAGGGAAAAGCAGGAAAATAAAACCAATGAATGTGATGACTATACCTGAGTCTATGTGACTTTCTGTACCCATACTTCCATCTGCTCCCGAATTCCTTCAATGCTGAAAGGAAGCAGGTATCAGTTTCATTATCTGTTCTCTGCGACCAAGATGGTGGCTTCATATTTTTTGGCATCAAATAACATCATCATGGAACATGGATTCTAATCATTGAGCTCTCCCACAAAATCTTACAGAAGCTGCACCAGATGGGGACCAGAGTGTCAGGCTGGGGGTCAGCAGACCAAGGTTTTTTTTAACCTAGGCAGAGTGCTGTGTTGAGTCACATTTGGGACTTAGAAAGAGGGAGAATTGGGTTTGAATCCTGCCTCAGACATTTAGGAGCTGGGAGACTCCAGGCAAGTAAATCACTCTTCTTAGCCTCAATTTCTTCATCTATTGAAAAGGGAAATAAAAAGACCTGCCTACAGGGTTATTGAAGATCAAATGAGATCATGGAGACAAAATGTTTGTATGCATGTGTTATCCTTAGGAGCAGTGTCCTGGCTCTGGTCACTAACACTCTGCAGGGACTCTGGGCAAACCGGTACCTTCAAATGGCCTCCATTTTTTTGTGTAAGATGAGGATTAGACCAGGTGGTTTTTAATGTCTCTCTGAGATCTCTGTTCTAAGACTCCTTCTAGCTCTGATAGCTTCAGTTCTAAGGTCTCTCCCAGCTCTGATGGTTCTGGGTTCTAAGGTCCCTCCCAACTCCCAATTCTCTGATTTTCTATTTCTCTTACCCAGAAAGTGACTGACAAATTCTTCATGTACTTTGACCATCAGTATTTGACTCTCTCTCAACTTCCTGGTATTTTACTTGCTCTTTTCTCAGGACTAAAATGGCAATACATGCTTTTTCTATTTACTTATTCTTTTTATCAGGATTCTATGAGTACATAAAAACTTTATATAACTCTATATGAACATGCATATTGATATATACGTGTTTAATACAGATTTACTCCATATAGATGGCATAGCCCTGTGGTCCTATAAATGGAGGCTGAAACTGGAAAAAAAAAACAAAACATTTGAGACCTCTCCCAAAATGATTTCTGAACATCAGCTACTTTTCTTGACTCTCCACCCCTCCTACTTCCAAATATTCCCCTTGGTCCATTTTTTTTTAACCCTTACCTTCCATCTTGGAGTCAATACTGTGTATTGGCTCCTAGGCAGAAGATTGGCAAGGGTAGGCAATGGAGGTCAAATGACTTGCCCAGAGTCACACAGCTGGGAAGTGTCTGAGTCCAGATTTGAACCCAGGACCTCCCATCTCTAGGCCTGGCTCTCAATCCATTGAGCTACCCAGCTGCTGCCCCACCTTGGTCAATTCTCAGAGTTCCCCTTGCTGTGTTTTGCCCGGCCTCAATTCTGTCTCCTAACCTCTCTCCACTCCAATTCTGGTGTCCAGAATAATATACCACAGACCCTGGAAGAGATTCCATCATTCTGAAATCATAGCATCATAGATTCACAAAAGTCATACCTGGAGGGGGCCTTGGCCGCCATTTTGTCCTCCTCGTAGCTCTCCAGACATACCCCCAAAACTGGTTATATAGCCTTGGTTTGAAGACCTTGGTGATGGGAAGCCCACTGCCCCAGTCCACTTGGGGACAACTCTCATTGGTGGGATGTTTATTTTTGTTTGTTTGTTTGTTTGTTTGTTAAACCCTTAACTTCTGTGTATTGGCTCCTAGGTGGAAGAGTGGTAAGGGTAGGCAATGGGGGTCAAGTGACTTGCCCAGGGTCACACATCTGGGAAGTGTCTGAGGCCAGATTTGAACCCAGGACCTCCTGTCTCTAGGTCTGACTCTCAATCCACTGAGCTACCCTGCTGCCCCGTGATGCTTTTTCCTGATGTCCTAAACTGATATCTTAGCAACTTCCATGGTTCTGCCCTCAGGGGTCATATAGACCAAGTTTAAACTCTCCTCCATGGGATGGCCCTGCGAATACTTAAAAACAACTGTCTTATTCCCTTTGGGTCATTCCAAGGCCAAACATGTTCAGTTTCCTCAGTCATACACTTAATTAGGCATGAGCTGAGGCCCTTTACTGTCCTGGTTGCCATCCTCTGTAAACGAATCTTTCTCAAGGGTTGGAGAGGACTTTCGAGGTCATCTAGGATAAATGCCTCATTTTTCAGATAGGGACACTGAGACTCAGGGAAGTTAATTGATTTCCCAAGCTTATATACTTTCATCTCTTTTCCTCTGAAAGATACAATGATATTCTCTGGACTGGGCTAACCAAATCAAAAGAAGTGTCCACAAATATTATTAGAAAGATTTCAATAGAAGTAGTTGAAACCCAAAGGGGTTTGTGTGTGTATGTGTGTTTGTGTGCTTAATTCTATTTTTCATAAAGTGAAGGTACAGTATTTCCATTCCTGAAGCATTCTTGTTAGACTAGGCTTTATTGTAAACGTGGGCCTCTGCCACTGGGATTCGCCTAAGAAATGCTTGCCCTGATTGGCAGCTCTGATTAAAATTGTTGGAGAGAGGAAAGGAGGAGCAGGGAGAAAATGGAGCTGAGTCTCTTCCTTTATAACAAGGCATTGGAAAGGGCCCACAGGAAGGGACTTCTCCATCACATCCTCCCCTTAGGCTCCAAAGATTCACTTCATTTAAAGAGCTCAGCCTTTGGACCTCCAGTGAGAGGTAACATTAATGGATAAAGGCCAAGCCACATAATCCCTCTAGGCCTCAGTTTCTTCCTCTGTAAAACGAAGGTGGTAAATTAGATAACCTCCAAGGTTCCTTCCAGTTCTAAACCTAGGTTCTCATGAACTCTCTGCTTAATTTCGACATCCAGATGTCTTGATGGTGACTTCAAAATGAATTTGTTCCAAACTGGGTGCATTGTCTACCTCCCTACTGTAAGAATTAAATTTTAACGGTTTGACTAAAATATATGAAGATTATAAATAATAATGGTGGTTGCCAATTCAAAGTAATATTGATCAAAGTCAAAATGACTTTGATAACTTTCATTTACATAAGAGTGGAAAGAGTGAAAGCAAAGAAATACAAGAGCAGAGAAGACATTAGCCAACTAACTAAATATTGCTCTGGGGATGGACTCATTTAGGACTTGTTGACCTTCAACCGGAATTTAAACTCTCTCCAGAAGACAGGAAGGGAAAGCCAGGTATCCATTTACCCAAGTTCCCTCCAAGAGGCAGGTCAAGATGATGAGGATGACTCGAGCTGAAGGTGATTCTTGAGGCCTACTTTCTTCCTTGAGCTGACCTTCTTCTTGAAGCTGACTTCCCTCTTGAAGTCCAACTCCTTCTTCAAGCTGACTTCCTTCTTGGAGTTGACTTTTTTAGCCCCGGAAATTCAGAGCCTTTTATAGTGGCTTCTTGTCCCTTCCCCTTTTCACAAGGGTCAATCACAGCTTCCAAATTGCCCAGCACTGCCCAGGGGTCAGTGTTTGTGGAACCATTTCTTTCCTTCTGGAGAGGTGAATGCTCATCAAGAGTTCACAGATTCCTGGCTGACTGAGGTGTGAATTCTCATTTCCTGGCTGATTGAGTTGAAAGGGTAGAGAGCTCCTCCACCTAGTGCTAAGTAGGGAGTCTTTAATCTGTTCAGGTACTAAGTAGGGGTACTTAAGTTATTGTTAACCAAAGTGTTAACTCAACATGGACAAAGGGAATAAAGGATTCCCTTTCACAAGTGTAAACTCAGAGAGAAAAAGAATTCCCTTTTACACTACCCAAACCTACCCATCCTATTTCTATTGATAATATCATCAGTCCTCCTAGTAATTTAGATTAAGAACCTCAGAATAATTTTTAATTCTTCCCTCTACTCCCATCACCAATATCTAAACAGTTCACAGTAGCTCCCACATCTGTGTCCTTCTCTCTACTCTGAACCACAGGGCCTTCTCTGTAAAATGAGGATCTGCCCAGGTCCTCGTCTCTCCTCATCTGGATTATTTTGATAGTCCCTGAACTGACTTCCTTGCTTCAAGTCTCTCATAATCACAGACTGCCAGAGTCAGGAGGGCCTGGAAGCAGCCCTAAGTATCTCTCCTGAGAGGCAGGAGTATGACTTAGTGGATAAAAGGCTGGCCCTGAAGCCCTGAAAGCCTGGGTTGAAACTATGTCTCTGACACACATACTGTTTGTGTGACTGAAAGCAAATTGCTTGATCTCTTAGTGACCTAGAAAGGCTAGGAAGTTTCTGAAGCCGCAATCCTTCATTTTTTGAAGGTATATTGTTAAATCATATTGAATCATGGTGCCCAAACATCCCAGATCATTTCAACAGATCCTGGCCTTGAGCCCCTTTTTCCATCCTTGTTGTCCCATTCTGGAGGCTCCTTAGTTTAATGTCCTTCCCAAACTGTGGTGCCCAGAATTGGACAGAATACTCCAAAGATTGATGAGTGATGAGCACAGAGATTACCCCTTCCTTATTCCTATAAGCTGTTTCTCTAAGATAACTCAAGATCACATTAGTTTTTTTGGATGTTGACTAATACTAAACTTCCAAATTGCCAAAGAATCTAGACCTTTCTCAGATACATTTTGTCTTATCATGTCTCCCCAGGTCCTAGATTTCTTTTGATCTCTTGCAAGACTTTACATAGTCATTAACCAATCTGAACACTGGTTTGCTTAGTTGTTTCAGATATGTTTGCCTCTTTGTGAACCTATTTGGGATTATCTTGGCAGAGAGAGTGCAGTGATTTCCCATATCCTTCTTCAACTCATTTGACAGTGAAGAAACTGAGACAAACAGGGTTAAGTGACTTGTCCAGGGTCATACAATTAGGAAGTATCTGAGCCCAGATTTGAATTCAGGAAGATGAGTGCCAGACCTTGTGTTAAGCAATGGCTTATTGGATTCTTAACTTATTAGACTTATAAGATATAAGATATTTCATTATATTCAGAATATATTTCAATATATTCATTATATTCAATGTTTTAATCTGCCAAGATCTTTTTGAATTGTAATTTGGTTATCCAATATGTTATTTGTCCCTCCCAACTTTGCATTAATCAATTCAGTCAACTATATTTCCTGAAGTGCCTATTACTACTACTACTACTACTACTACTACTACTACTACTACTACTACTACTACTACTACTACTACTACTACTACTACTACTACCTCTACTACTATTACCACCACTACTACCTGATATTTATATAACACTTACTATGGGCCAGGCACTTTGCTAAGAATCACCTATAGATTTGATTTGGATATCATCTATACCTTTATCTAAGTAGTCAAAACCAACCAATTCCTTACATCATTTTCTAAGATAAGTTCAAAATGGATCCATGACCTAGACATAAAGAGAAATATCATAAGCAAAATAGAAAAACATGGAATATATTGCCTATCAGATTTATGGACAAGAGAAGATTTTTTAAATAATGAAGATAGAGAGCATTTCAGGATATATAATGGATAATTTTGGTTGAATTAAATTAAAAAGGGTTTGTAAGGGGCAGCTGGGTAGCTCAGTGGATTGAGAGCCAGGCCTAGAGACAGGAGGTCCTAGGTTCAAATCCGGCCTCAGACACTTCCCAGCTGTGTGACCCTGGGCAAGTCACTTGAACCCCCATTGCCTACCCTTACCAATCTTCCACCTAAAGGGTCAATACACAGAAGTCAAGGGTTTAAAATTTAAAAAAAAAAAAAAAAAAAAAAAAAGGGTTTGTAAGAATAAAACCAATATAGGCAAGATTAGAGGGGAAGCAGAAAATTAAGTGGGAAAGTTTACAGATTTCTCAGATAAAGACCTCATAACTCAAATATATAGAGAATTGAGTCATATGTATAAGAATGTGAGTCATTACCCAGTTGATAAATGGTCAAAGAATATGAACAAGCAATTTTTGGAAGAAGAAATCAAAGCTATTTATAGTCATATGAAAAAATGTTCTAGATCATTATAGTCTAGAGAAATGCAAATTAAAACAACATTGAGGTGCCATCTCACACCTATCAGATTGGGGTTCTCTTACTAATATTTATATATGGTGACTAGTCAGTTATAGTTTCCAGATTCCTGTTGGGGTCTTATACAAATAAGTCACCTGGCTAAGTTTGTCCTTTGGCTAGTTTTTTCAAATGCATTCAAATTTATTCAGATCCCCAAACTAACTAACTTCCTTCCTTCCTTCCTTCCTTCCTTCCTTCCTTCCTTCCTTCCTTCCTTCCTTCCTTCCTTCCTTCCTTCTTTCTTTCTTTCTTTCTTTCTTTCTTTCTTTCTTTCTTTCTTTCTTTCTTTCTTTCTTTCTTTCTTTCTTTCTTTCTT
>NC_058130.1:763085090-763117580 GCF_016433145.1 Gracilinanus agilis
CTTCCTTCCTTCCTTCCTTCCTTCCTTCCTTCCTTCCTTCCTTCCTTCCTTCCTTCCTTCCTTCCTTCCTTCCTTCCTTCCTTCCTCCCTCTTTTTTCTCCTTCCTTCCATCTTCAAGTGGATATTGCCCATTGGTTCCAAGGCAGCAAAGTGGTAAGGGCTGTGCAATAGGGGTTAAATGACTTACCTAGGGTCACACAGCTAGAAAGTATTTTTTTTCCCCAATTAAAAACAATTTTTTTTCAGTTTCCACTCCAGATCTTTTTAAGGCTCAGCTCAGATGACATCTCCATCCCACAATAGCTCCTTCTTGATTCCCTCTGTGGTTATATTACTTACCAGAATTGACCCTGGATTTACTTAGTATCCATTTTGTATTTCCTTCTCTGTAAATATGGTACTTCTCTTTCTCTCCCTTTGAATGTAAGCTACTTGAAGGCTGGGACTGTTTTCATATCCAGTTTTGCATCACCAGAGCTTAGCAGAGTGCCTGGCACACTTTAAGAACTCATCAAATGCTCTTGAAATGAATGAATTTGATCATAGGGTCATAGGAACAGACAGTCACAGATAAATTTACCTTGGACTGAATACCTTTTTTAAAAAATTTTTTAAACCTTTACCTTCCATCTTGGAATCAATACTGTGTATTGATTCCAAGGCAGAAGAGTGGTAAGGGTAGGCAATGGGCGTCAAGTGACTTGCCCAGGGTCACACAGCTGGGAAGTGTCTGAGACCAGATTTGAACCTAAGACCTCCCATCTCTAGGCCTGGCTTTTAATCCACTGAGCCACCCAGCTGCCCCCTTGGACTGAATATCTTGCCTAGATGAGGTGTCCCAAAAGTCTTACAGCAGATTAAATTTGCAGTAATACTTTTGGGATTATGTATCTATATCTATATACACACCTATATAAATATTTATATGTATGGGATTTATATGTACAACAAATATTTATATATAGGATTATATATATGGATAATAAATATTTATATCTATATATCTATATCTATATCTATGTCTATGTCTATGTCTATGTCTATGTCTATGTGTGTGATATTTGGGTCCATACTTTCTTCTGCTAGAATGTAAGCTCCTTGAGGGCAGGTCCTTTTTGTTTTCCTTTGGACACTAGATAGGAGCCCAGGAACCCGGCTTGCACTAGATACCACATCAGTGTTTGTCCATTGATTGATTGATTGATTGATTACAGCCAGAAGAGACCTCCTAGGCGAGCCAGCGGATTTTACAGAAAAGGAAGGGCATCCTAGGGAGGTGAGGGGACTTGCAGCTGCTCTTTATAAAATAAACATCTTAAAAGGTGGGGCTGTCTTACATATTCCTTTGTATTCCAGGTGCTTAGCCCAGTGCTTTGCATGTTATAAGGGCTGAATCATGGCTTTTTCTCCATTCCCTCCTCCTTGCCCAAGGTCACCCAAGCCAGGAGTGATTAAGGCAGACCCAGGCCCCAGGTTCAATTTCTGTTTCTGTCCCTTGTGACCTTGGGTGGGTTATTTAACCCTTGAAGCCACTGCCAAGCCCCTTTCCAGCCTTTTCTCCTGAATTAGGTGGAACAAAGTCACCCAGCTTTAGGGGGGCCCCTCTCCCCAGTGGCAGTGTCTCTGGCTGCAGAGAGATGCCCAAAACAAGCCAGGACCTGGCATCCCATCTGCCCTTGGGCTCCTCTTAGCTGGCAGGAGGGGCTACTCTCTCCTCTACTGTCACCCCGGAAGGAAGAGGTTCAAGGAGAACTGAGCAGAAGTGCCCCAATTCCAGCAGGGCCCATCCACAGGAGTCCCCCCTTTTCTCCTCCCAGCTCTTGAATGGAGGGCTGAGTCCAGGGAGTTGCAGTGGAGAGGGACGGTGGGGGCGTGGGGGGAGGAAGCAGAGACTTGAGGCTTTGCCATAAAACAGGAAGACAACTCCTCAGAACATGGCAAGGAACTGGCTGGAATTGAGCTCAAACAGATGTGCAGCCATTATAAATCTCTCTCCTTGAAACTAGGAGCCGAGGACTCTCCACATGTCCCGCTAATGGTAAATCTGTCAGCACCCACAGCGAAAGGCCTCGGCTCTCCTCCTATCAAGGTGAGAATGGCTGCCTTTCCCCAGCCCCCAACCCTGGGCCTGCTTTTTGCCAGCTCTTCTGATCCAAACCCAGGAAGGCTTGTTCCCTTCGGGGAACCATGGAGGGAGTTGTTCAGGGGCAGACTTTACGGTCATGCTCCCAACGCATGAGTCACGCTAGAAAGCTTCATAGGATTTCAAATAGAAACCTAGATAGAGCAAGAGGGACCCTCAAAGGCCATCTAGTCTGATTGCTCATTGTACAGTTGGGGAAACTGAGATTTGGAGAAATTAGCCCAGTTATTTATTTAACCTTTGTTCCTGGGATCAGTAAGTGAGTATGGCCCCAAAGGTTCATTCATTTCAAGCTAGAAGGCATGTCAGAAGCCCAGTTTCACAAATGGGGAAACCGAGGCCCTGAACGTCCCTAAGGTCACAAAGGGACCTCAGAAGCCATCAAGTCAAACCTTTTAATTTACAAAAGATGAACCGGATGCCCCCAAAGATTAAGTGACTTGCCCAAGGTCACATAGTAGCAGAGCTAGGATCTGAACCCAGATCCTATGACTCCAAAGAGGACAGCTAAGTGGCTCAGTGGATAGGGTGCTGTGTCTGGAGTCAGGAAGATCTGAGTTCAAATCTGACCTCACATACCCCTGTGTCCCTGGGCAAACCACTCCGATTGCTTGACAAATGGATCTGCTTCGTCCACTGGAGGAGGAAGTGGCGAACCACTAGATATGGCCCATGAGACATGACTGAATGGCTGACTGAGCAACAACCTTTGATTCCCAATTCAGCATTCTATCCACAGTACCACTGACACTTCAGACACATAAGATTTAGACTTCTAATCATTCTTAGTTTCTGTTTTTTAAACCCTCACCTTCCGTCTTGGAATCAATGCTGCATATTGATTCTAAGGCAGAAGAGTGGTAAGGGTGGGCAATGGGGGCCAAGTGACTTGCCCAGGGTCACACAGTTGGGAAGTGTCTGAGGCCAGATTTGAACCCAGGACCTCCCGTCTCTAGGCCTGCGAGCCCTTTATATACCAATATACTTGATTCCAAGACAGAAGGTAAGGATGTATGAATTTTTTTTTTCTTTAATTAAAAAAACAAATCCCATCTTGCAGCATTTGCTGATTTAAACGATGTAAATGTGCAGACTGAAATTTTAACAATTTAATAGCTCTTGGGAGCTGGTTTAAGCTGGCTCCAGCACATTCCTGGAAAGTACTGACCTACATTGGGAGAAGGAGTTTCCTATGCCAGTGAAATCCAGATCCCATGCTTGAGCCTTTCTGACGTAGAATTGCCTTGATTTTGTGGCCGAGGGGCGTCTTCAAAAAAGATCCTGTTGGAATGATTGAATCCGGTGTCCATGTCAGAACCATTAAGACACAGAACTAAGGCTACACGGGCCCGGTAGAAAAATACAAAGTCAATGCTGGGAGAATCCCTAGAACAAAGAATGTCAAGGGTGGGGGAAGGGACTTAGAACGTAGAATGCCAGAGCTAGAAGAAGAATCTTAGAGAGGAGATCGGAAGTGGGAAGGGCCTTAGAACAGGAGATGTGAGAGCTGGGAGAGGGCTGAGAGTTGGGAAGAATCTTTGAACACAGCAAATCAAAACTAAGAGGGATCTGCCTCTCATCTTTTTTTTTTTTTTAAACCCTTAACTTCGGTGTATTGTCTCATAGGTGGAAGATTGGCAAGGGTGGGCAATGGGGATCAAGTGACTTGCCCAGGGTCACACAGCTGGAAAGTGTCTGAGGCCAGATTTGAACCCAGGACCTTCCGTCTCTAGGCCTGACTCTCAATCCTCTGAGCTACCCAGCTGCTCCCTGCCTCGCATCTTGATGAATTGGTTGAGAAGAGGAGTTCATCAACTAGAAGGGATGTTGTTGGCTGATGGGTGAGATCCACACACAAGGATTTGTGTGGAAAACAACAGGGCCCCCCTGCTATGGAAGGTCCCTTCTAACTGCCAGCCTTAGATGTAGTGGAGGATTCTTACAGGGTGAGTGATGACGTTATAAGCGTACCCCAGCTGTAGAATCAAAGGCTATTTGAACTGTAGAGTAACTTCTTTGATTAATACAGGAAGGTAGATTGGGAAAGGGATGAAGGTGAGGAAAATGGGATGAGGAGGTCTCTGTTATCTAATCGAGTTGGGTCTATGACTGGCCTCCCCCCAACAGGGCAAGGCCTCTTCCCAGCTCTTCCTCTCTCTTCCTATCCTAAAGCTCCAATATCAAACCAAATAAATAATTGAGCAAACTTTAGCAGGGTATTGACAGATGCTGCTTGAAGATCTTCAGAGATGATGTTTAATCTCAGATACTGCTAGCTGGATATTATAGCAGCAACAGGGAGTGGGTTAATATGGGGACAGACTGGAATAGTTTGTATCTGAATAGTAGGGAAAGGCTTCTGGAGCTTCTGGTATAGGGAGTAGCTAAGGTTCCAGGAGGGTCTTGTTCACACCATCCACCTAGATCCCATAACCCAGAATGAGCTTCTCCTGTCTGGGGAGGAGAATATATAGTCCAGGTCTAACTGCCCCTAACTGCCCTGAGTTTCTTGGGGTTCTAAAGTCTGAACCCCCTTTTGCCTTCTAGCTTACATCTGAGATTAGATCTAGAAGGCATCGTAGAGAGTAGAACATGAAATCTAGAATGAACAAACTGGCACCCCATCTATACCTTCAAGTCCTTGGAAATCATCTAGAACAAGAACATGGTGAAGAGTAAATACTATAGAATGAAGATGTTCAAAAGGAGGTGGGTTGAAACCTAGTATACTCCTTAGGGCACGGTGCTAATGAGATTGGTTCACATGGGTTCAATTCCCCCGTGGGCTAGTTAGCTTTGCTTCGTTACATGGGCACAGATGGCATCCCTAGCTGTGGCCAGTCAACTTATAAATGGGTAACACTGGTTACAAGAGGGATCACTGGAGTGGGGGTGGAGAATGTGGATGGATCAGCACAAACCCATCCCAATGAGTGGAAAAATCATCACACAAAGGATGTGTCCTGACAGTTTTCTCTGCCTCTGAGAGGGAAGGGTCATCTCTAACAGCAGAAAAAGGGTTTTTTCTTTAGCTCTCCAGATCCTAAAATGACAAAAGAAAGGATGAGTTCAAATGGAAAAAGGTTTAAAAAAATTCAAATGGATTTTAAAAAACATATTGAGACATATACATCATATGAGTACTTGCACTTCAAAGTAGTCACCTTAGGATACTGTACACTCCAGTAATTCTATTTCTCAAAACATTGTTTTGGAAATCCCCTTTTAGAACTGCTTTTTGAGATGGCAGCTATCTGGGCACCATTAGCAACACTGGTGCAGAGGATGGGCATAGGACAGGAGACCCCCACCCCTACTCCACCTACACACACACACACACACACACACACACACACACACACACACACGCTAAGGAACAGCCTTCAGGCATTTGACAGGTAGTTCTCCATAGAACCCAGTCTTCAAGGAAATGTTCCTCCATTGTGATTGGATTTGGTTTTTGGAGACAGGACTTAAATAGCAAGTCATTGTGAAAGATAAAGTTATCTATAGTAATGGCAGTTGACATTTCTGTGGTGCTAAGGAAGGGCCAGTGGATAGAGCTGTGGGCCTGGAGTCAGGAAGTTGTTGTTTGGTCATTTTCACTTGTATTCAACTCTTTGTGACCAAATTTGGAATTTTATTAACCAAGATACTGGAGGGATTTTCCATTTTCTTTTCCAGCTTATTTGACAGATGAGGAAACTGAGGCAAACAGGGTTAAATGACTTATCTAGGTTACATAGTTTGCCATTTCCTCCTCCAGCTCATTTTACAGATAAGGAAACTGAGGTAAACAGGGTTCAATGACTTGTCTAGGGTCACATAGCTAGAATACCATTTCCTCCTCCAGCTCATTTGACAGATGAGGAGCCTGAGTCAAGCAGGGTTAAATGACTTGCCCAGGGTCATACAGCTAGGAAGTATCTGAGGCCAGATTGGAACTCACTAAGACAAGTCTTACTGATACGAGGACTGCCCTGGTATCAAGAAGACTAGAGTTCAAATCTAGCTTCAGTTACTTACCAGCTATGTAACTCAGGGCAAGTCACTTAACCTTTGTCTGCCTCAGTTTCCTCATCTTTAAAAGGGGGATAATAAAGCATCTCTCTCCCAAGATTGTTGGGAGGACTAAAATAGATAAAAGTACTTTGCAAATCTTAGCAACATACAGTGACTATCAAAGCCCAGTTAATTCTACCTTCCTCAACTCCCTCACATCCTTCCTTCTTCTCTATTCCTGTGGCTGCCATGCTAGTTAGACCCTCATTACTACTTTCCTGGACTATGTCAGGAGACTTATAGAGGTTCTCAAAGACTTTTTTTTTTAAACCCTTAACTTCTGTGTATTGGCTCCTAGGTGGAAGAGTGGTAAGAGTGGGCATTGGGGGTTAAGTGACTTGCCCAGGGTCACACAGCTGGGAAGTGTCTGAGGCCGGGTTTGAACCTAGGACCTCCCGTCTCTAGGCCTGGCTCTCAATCCACTGAGCCACCCAGCTGCCCCCAGACATTTTGATTTCAGAAGTCATCTATTTCACTCTCTTCATTTTACACAGAAAAAACCCCAAGACCCAGAAAAGTTAAAGGGATTTCCTCTTGCCTCAAATGGCAGCTTACTTAACCTGTCACAGGTACGAGTTAAAGAGAAGGGATTCTACATAGAACCTTAGAGAACTTTAATACGTTTAATTCAATTAATAGGCTCCTACTATGTGCCAAGTACTGTGGGCATACAAAGAAAAAAAAAAATCCCTGCCATCAGAAAGCTGATATTCTACTGGAGAAAACAATGTTTATATTGAGAAGCAAAAAACAAAGCACTTATAGATAAATACATACTGCAGAGTGATAAAATGGAAAGAACTGACTCAGGAGTCAGAGGACCGGGTTCAAATTCTAACTCTGATTTTTATGAACTGTGTGACTTTGGTCATGCCATGTAAACGTTCTGGGCCTTACCTCCGGTTGTAAAATAAGAGGGATAGATGGCCTCTGAGATCCCTTCCAGTTCTACCTCTAGGATTCCATGTTTCTATGATTAATAGCTGAGGTCAAGGGAATCAGGAAAGGCTTCTTGTAGGAGGTGGCCCCTCTGTTGAGCCCTGAGGGAAACTAGGTAGCAGTGTGGAGAGAGAATATATCCCAGGCATAAGATAGGACGGGGTGGTCATCTGCCGAGTATATTGTAATGGGTAATTCTTTTTCCAGGTATGGGTTGGCTTAGACCACCTTTGAGATTCCTTCCATCTCTTTGATTTTGTGATTCCATGATGCTTCATTCAAAGACATGGAAACAGGAGGTATAGTGTGCTGTGTGAGGAACAGCAGGGAGGCCCATTTGGCTGGAACAAAGTCCATGAAGGGGAGCATTGTTTATCAGGCCATCTGCTTACGCCTACCTTTCCATTTCTCTTTTCATCACCTGCAATTATGATGCTTCTGAGATAGCAATGTTCCATGGTTCCCAGCCAAATATCACCACCAGGAGAATATCATGGCATTAAAAATATTGCAATTAAAAAAGGATAGAATTTTGAGTCAGGTAATGACTTCTTAGAGTTCAGTACACTTTATGTTTTCTTATATGAGATGTAACATTTCCCCCAGTTTGATATAGGACTCAGATAATCATCTACCTTTGCAGGTTATCAATTCTGAGCTAATTCAATGTGCCTTGAAACTCTAGCTATAAAGCATCATCATCATCATCACCATTACCACTATCATCATCACCATCAACATAATCATTATCACCATCATCATCACCATTATCACCACCACCATCATTATCATCATCACCATTAAGACCATCACCATCATCATCTTTACCATCACCATCATCATCATCATCACCATCACCACCACCATCACCATCACCATTATCACCACTATCACTATCACTGTAATCATTATCACCACCATAACCACCATCACTATCATCATTATCCTCACCAACACCACCACCATTATCACCTTCACCATCACTATCAAAATCACCATTATTTTCGCCATCACTATCATCATCACCATCACCATCATCATCACCATCATCATCATCATCATCATCATCACCATCACCATCATCATCACCATCATCAGCAGCAGCAGCAGCATCACCATCAGCATCACTTCACTACCACCATCTCCATCATCATCATCATCACCATTAATACCATAAGCAGCATCATCACCACCACCACCATCATCACCATCATAATTATCTTTACCATCATCACCATCACCACCACCATTATCACCTTCACCATCACTATCAAAATCATCATTACTTTCACCATCACTATTATCATCACCACCACCACCATCATCACCATCATCACTATCATCATTATCCTCTCCACCCTTCTCCTCTTCATCATTATTATAGTGGTATTATTTGGTTTTTATGAAATTCAGATAAAAATAGTTTTGGGACTTGTTGCTATCCTGCCACATTGCTTTTCTTCTACATTTATCTACAAACTATTTCAAAACTGTCAGTTAAGCCATTTTTGGAGTTTCTTTTTTGAAACATTATTGGTTGAATTCGTGGGACTATTGCCCATGGAGGGCTTTTGAACTCCTCTTTGGGATCTTACCATTTCATAAGATTTATCAAAATGTAAAGCACTGTATATTTAGACAAATATAGGGGTAGACACCTATCAGAATTGACTACTGTTTAGCAAAGCTAGTCAGTCAATAAACATTTATTAAGTGGCTATTTTGTGCCAGGTATTGTGCTAAGTGCTAGTGATACAAAGAAAGGAGAAAATACGTCTTGTCCTCAAGGAATTTACATTGTAATGGGAGAGCTAACATGCAAACAACTAAGTACAGACAAGATATATACAAGATAGGGAGCAGCTAGGTGACACAGTGGGTTGAGAGCCAGGCATAGAGACAGTGGGTCCTGGGTTCAAATCTATCCTCCTGCACTTCTTAGCTCTGTGACCTTAAGTAAGTCACTCAATCCCCATTATCTAGCCCTTATGGCTCTTCTGCCTTGAAACTGATATGCAGTATTGATTCTACGACAGAAAGTGAGGGTTTAAAAAAAAGATATATGAAAGATAAGTTGGAGATAATTAGCAGAGGGAAGATGTTTGCATTAAGGGGGATTGCAAAAGGCTTTTTGCAGAAAGTGGATTTTACTTTATTTTATTATTTTTCCTGTTTGTTTTATTTTTTAAAAATTCATTTTATTTTTTCCAGGATATTAAATTTTATTTTGTTTTTCCTCCAATGACATACAAAAACCATTTCCCACATTTTTGAAAGAATATTGAGTATTGAATTCTCTCCTTCCCTCTCTCTCCTCCAACCCCCTCACTCACCTTGAGATGGAAAGCAATCTCATATAGATTTTACTTGTGCATGTAAACTTTTTTTCAATATTAATCCTTTTATGGACAGAATTCAAATAGGAAAAAAATTAAGAAAATGAAAAAGTTTTCTTTGTTCTGGATTCAGACTCAGTTCTTTTTCTTTGGAAATAGATGGCATTTTTATCACGAGTCCCTTTGGAATAGTTTTGGCTCATTGTATTGCAGAGAATAGCTGTTATCCGCAGTTGTTTATTGTGAAGTTTTCCTGTCACTGTATAATGTTCTTCTGGTTCTGCTTATTTCACTCTGCTTCAGTTCATGTAAGTCTTTCCAGGTTTTTCTGAGCTCCTCCTGCTGGTCATTTCTTACAGCACAATAGTATTCCATTAAAATCATTTTCTGTAACTCAGCTCTTCCCCAACTGATGGGTATCTCCTCGCTTTTCAAATCCTTTCCCCCCTAAAAAGAGCTGCTTTAAATATTTTTGTACATATAGGTTCTTCATCTTCTTGTCTTTTTTTAAATCTCTGGGATATAAACCTAGTAATGGTATTGCTTCTTTGCTGAGGGGTATATATTGTTTTATAGCCCTTTGGGCGTAGGTCCAAATCGCTCTCCTGAATGACTGAATCAGTTCACAACTCTTCCAACAAGGCACTCGTGATCCATCTCAGAGAATGGATTTTAGTTGGGATTGGAAGGAAGCAAGGGAAATCGGGAGGAGGAATGATTTCTGTCTGTCCTGAAAAGATTTCTGTAAGGTTTTAGCCTATTGTTCACGTCCTAGAAGAAAGTCAAACAATTCTTTTCCTCCTTTCTGAAATGTGAGCTTTTTGTAACTGCCTTCAGATGATGCGAAGCACATTTTGTTTTGATGACTGAGGCTTTGTAATATAATTTGAGGTCCAGAAGGGCTATTCCCCCTCCATTCCTTCTTTTCCCAACTCAAATTCCCTTGATATTCTAGATCTTTTTTCCTCCAAATGAATTTTGTTATTATTTTATGGAGTTCTATAAACTTCCCTTTGATAGTTTGATTGCTATAGACTTAAAACTGTAAATTAACTTTAGTAGTGTTGTCATTTTTATTATATTGACATGGCTAGAGTGTTCTATTAATATTGTTTGGGTTTTCAGAGGCAGCTAGGTAGCACAGTGAATAGAACACCAAGCCTAGGGATGGGGGATCCTGGGTTCAAATCTGACCTCAGATACTTCCCATCCAAGTGACCCTGGGCAAGTCATTTAACCCCAATAGCTTAGTCCTTACCACTCTTCTGACCTAGAATTTATACTAAGGCAGAAGGTATGGATTAAAAAAATATATTTTGTGAGCTTTCATTAGGATATTTTCCAAGGCTGTCAGTCAATTTATTATTATTATTATTATTATTATTATTATTATTATATAATCATCATTATGGTTGTCTCATTTTTGTATTTTTTGATAGGGGTTCAGATAGAAGTGGCCTGAGAACTGGTCACTATTATTATTATAATTATCAACCCAATCTAATCCAACAAGCATTCATGAATATTATGGAGACTACCAATACTGAAAGAGCAGCCAGATGGTGCAGTGGACAGAGTCAGGAAGACTCATCTTCCTGAGTTCAAATCTGCCCTCAGACACACAATAGCTGTATGACCCTGGGTAAGTCATTTCACCCTGTTTGCCCCAGTTTCCTCATCTGTCAAATGAGTTAGAGAAGGAAATGGTAAACTAGCTGTATGACCTTGGGCAAGTGACTTGACCCTGCTTGCCTCAGTTTCCTCATCTGTCAAATGAGCTGGAAATGGCAAACCACTCCTTTTCTTTGCCAAGAAAACCCCATATGAGGTCTTGAAGAGTAGGACATGACTGAAATTCCTGAACAACAACAAAATCGAGACTAAAAGCATAAATGCATTTTTCTTGACCTTTACTCACTTCAACGTTTTTTTTTTTAAACCCTTAACTTCTGTGCATTGGCTCCTAGGTGGAAGAGTGGTAAGGGTGGGCAATGGGAGTCAAGTGACTTGCCCAGGGTCACATAGCTGAGAAGTGTCTGAGGCTAGATTTGAACCTAGGACCTCCCGTCTCTAGGCCTGACTCTCAATCCACTGAGCTACCCAGCTGCCCCCACTTCAATGTTTTTTTATAAAGTACCTGCCATGTTTCAGGAACCATATTATTTGCTGGAGATAAAAAGACAGAACTGAAAAACAGGTCCCTGCCCTTAAGGAGTTTCTATTCTGCTGGAGCCTCCTCACACTCCCCCTTTGGGGGCTCTGAACATTGTTCCTCCTTCATCTCCCTCCTCATCTCTGCTGCCCGGCTTCTCTGATTCCCTTCAAGTCCCGCCTAAAACCCCACTTTCTACAAGAAGCCTTTCCCAGTCCCCCTCCATGGTAGCGCTTCGCCTGTGTTCCTTATCTTGAGCGGATGCTGGCCATCATCTCCTTTGGACAGAGAATCTGTAAGAGACTTGACTCTTTCCTCTAGATTCTCCCCGCTCTGGGTTTTCCCCAATACTTTTTTCTTGAGTACCCACAGGCTGACTGTGAGGACAGGTGACGGGCTGGGAGCTTGGCACTGGAATTTGAGGGTATCATTTTGGATCCTTTAAAAAAGGGGTTCCTCCACTGAAGCCCTCCCTTTGGGTCTCATTGTGTACAGAGACAACCTGGAGTCCTTGGAGGCTCTGCCACAGGCTTGGAAAAGCTTCTAGTAAAGGCTGAGCAACAGACTGTGCGTCTGTCAGCTGAGGCCGAGCCTAGAGAAGTTGGAGGGGTTCACCCTCAGCTTGGCCACGGGACGATCAATTTTTCAAGCCTAGCAATTAGGGGAGAACAAACCCTTCTTTGGAGAGTGGCTGGAGTCTGGGTCAGTGAGGAGATGTGACAAAGTGAATAATTCTAGTAAATAACAGTAATATAACAAATATTACTATTTTAATAAATGCACAAAAGAGGACCTCGGAGGTTATTGAATCCAACATCTTCATTTACTAGATGAAGAAAATGGTACCCGATGAGTAGCTGGGTAGAGAGTTGGAGGCGGGATTTGAACCCGGGTCTTCAAGATTCTGATTGTGATATTCCAGCTACTAAAAATATAGCAGCATATGGGTGGTTTTTGATAACAGAAATAGCAGGCAAGTAAAAAACTTAAGAACCACCCTCTCTGTTCTCTAATTCCAAAAGGAGGCATTTTAACTTTTCTCCCTTTTTATTTTTTCTCCCACTGGTGGCATTCATGGAAGCGTAGAGCCACAAATTGGAGTCGAGCCTCTTGCTCGTTCTGCCTGCCCATTGTTCGGAGTCAATCCCTGCCACATGTCATGTGGAAAAGATGAACTTTACCTAACACTCATCAGCCTTGCTTCACCCCCTCCTCTCTGCCACTCACTCCTAGCGTGCTCCAGGAGCCGAGTTACACATTAGGTTTGCTCCAGGAGAAGTCCCTGAATGCTCTCCTTCGGAGCCCTCCCTCGAGACCTCGAGACCAGACCAACGGTCATGCCTTGTCTCTTCTAGAAGACTCCTCGGCTTTTCTGAATTTGGGGGTGCTTAGCCAGGCTTTTGTCTGCTTGTTTTTTATTCCCTTTGACTTATACTCTCATTTCCTTTTAGTTACCCTAATGTTCTCTCTCTCCCTCCCTTTTAAAAAATTCTTACCTTCTGTCTAAGATGGAAGAGTGGTAAGGACTGGGCAATTGGGATTAAGTGACTTGCCCAGGATCTCACGATTAGACTGATCTGAGACCAGAGTTGAACCCAGGTCCTCCTGACTTCTACTGTTCTCTTTTAACAAAGAAATATAATTTTCACCACAACCCAAGAGACTCGTTGACCTCGCTGGACACCTTATACCAGGGGTCGGCAACCTTTTTGGCCGTGAAAGCCATGAACGCCACATTTTTTTAAATGTAATTTCGTGAGAGCCGTACAGTGCTCACAGTGCCGCTCCTGTAACAGCGCCTGAAAAAAAATGGACTTTATGGCTCCTGCAGAAAGAGACACTTCTAGCCCTCAAAAGAGCCAGATGTGGCTCAAGAGCCACACGTTGCCAACCCCTGCCTTATACCTTCTTCCTCCTTCATGATGCTCCATCTATGGGGTCGCTGATGACTCAGTGTATAGAGAGCCCTGGCTCTGGCGGCAAGAAGACGTGAGTGCAAATTTACTAGCTGGAAAACTCTGGGTGAGTCATTTAAACCTCTCTTTGCCTCAGTTTCCTCTTCTGTAAAATGTGAGTAATAATAGCACTTACCTCTCAGGGCTATTATAGGGATCAAATGAAATTATATATATATTTTATTATATATATACATATTTCATCAAATATTAGTTATTTACATATTCACATTATTTATTTATTTATTTATGAAATTTTGGTTTATATTTTATTATATTATATAAAAAATTTATAAAAATATTATATACATATAATTATTAAAACCCTTACCTTCCGTCATAGAATCAATACTGTATTGGTTCCAAGGCAGAAGAGTGGTAAAGGCTAGGCAATGGGGGTTAAGTGACTTGCCCAGGGTCACCCAGCTAGGAAGTATCTGCAGCCATATTTGAAGCTAGGACCTTCTTCGCCTGGCTCGCAATCCACTGAGCTACCCAGCTGCCCCCAATAATATATATTTTTAATGTTTCATCTTTATTTTATTTCAATAACAAATTTCCACATAAGTTTTCCAAAGTTATAGGATCCATGTAGTCTACCTCCCTTCTTCCTTGCCCCCTCTTGGGTTTGACAAGCAATTCAATCTGGATTATACATGTTAAATAATATTTGTATAAAGTACTTTAGTGCCTGGCATGGAGTAAACATTAGGCAAACATTCGCTACTCTTACCGTCTTTCATATGGTGGAAGGTGTCTTCCCTTCTCCATTTTCAAGAACCAAGATTGGCCATCACCATTCACTCAGATTTTATTACAATGTAGTTTCATTTTTGTTTATGTTATAGCCATCAGGTACATTGTTGTGTAAGTTCTGTTAAATTCGCTCTGTATCAGTGGGTACGCATTTCTCAAGTTTCTTTGAACTTTTGACATGACTTTTTTCAGATAGAGCAGTGTTTATATATATATGTATACATATATAAAAATATAGAAGTATATTTTATATTTATAATATGTGAATAATATATGAATAAAAACACATATTTATTGTGTGTATCAAGATATATAAGAGCAGTTCATGGGCGATATAGATAAATATGACCTAACATCAGCTCTACTCTTATGGAGAGTGGGACAAGAGTAGCCAGAGCTTTCTGCCTCCTAGCTGGGTCCAGGACCACTGAGGCTGGGTCTAGGATATTGCTTTCATCCCCAAAAAGGATATCAGGAGTCAGATTTTCTCTCTGCTCTCCTTCAAATACCTCTGGTATAGAGCTAGAAGTTGAGATTCAGAAGGAAAGTCCCTCCCTCATCGCAAAAAGGAGGGTAGCCTTTAGTTTCCCACTTGCCAGCTGCTAAACCAGCCTCTTCTCATCAAACAGGGATTACACAAAAGACCATCATGAATAGCTAGTAAACTTCTGTATCAAAGAAAGCCGCCACACTTCAATAGGAGAAGTTATACTAATTAGAATCTACCAGAGAATACACAAGAGTAAATGAGCTCTTTAGCTGGAAGAGAGATAAAACCTCAGATCAAACAAGCAGACTGGGAAGGTTCTCACCCAGGGGGGAGGCTGCTCTCTGGGGCCACGGGCAAGAGAAGTCAAGGGACTCTAGGGATCCTGACTTTCCCTACAAGTCTACAGCTCCCAGGCTCCAGTCTACATCACCCTGCTTCTGTCTCATGGTCTTCTCTTAAAGGGTGTCTCCAACAAACCTAAGCAAATCCCTTCTCCATCCATCCTGCCTCGTGGTTCGGTATTGTTTGAACGGATCAGGAAGGATACATGGACAAAACAGGAACCACCCCAGACTTGATCAGAAAGAAGAATATTCCACTGTCTTCCCATCTCACCATTTGTCACCTGTTCCCCCATGTATGTGCCCCTCCTGTGTTTCCATAGTTTTGCTGCTATAGATTGCTGCTTCTTGGAATATTTTGGTAGCTATGAGCACTTCCTACCTTTGACCATTGTAGGGACAGGCTTAGCCAGGAAATCAAGAAGCCAGAGGAGACGAACATTTTAGTCTCTTCAATAATTTCTTTTTCTCTTTTAAGCCCTTACCTTCTGTCCTAGTAGCAGTTCTTCTTCTTCTTTTTTTTTAATCCTTTCCTTTCTTAGAATCAATACTAAGTATCATTTCTAAAGCAGATGAACAGTAAGGGCCAGGCAACTGGGTTTAAGTGACTTGCCCAAGCTCTCACAGATAGGAAGTATCTAAGGGCAGATTTGAACCCAGGACCTCCCATTTGTAGTTTTGACTCTCAATCCACTGAGTCACCTAGCTATCCTCCTAGTATCAGTTCTAAGACAGAAGCATGAAAGGGCGAGGCAACTAGGGTTAAGTGATTTGCCCAAGGTCTGAAGTATCTAAGGGCAGATTTGAACCCAGGACTTCCCATCTCTAGTCTTATCTTTCAATCCACTGAGCCACCTAGCTACCCTCCTAGTATCAGTTCTAAGACAGAAGCATGAAAGGGCCAGGCAACTGGATTTAAGTGATTTGCCCAAGCTCTCACTTCTAGGAAGTATCTAAGGGAAGATTTGAACTCAGGACTTCCCAACTCTAAACTTGATGCCCTATCCACTGTGCCACCTAGCTGTTCTCCTTCCATATTTTCAAACTTTGTTTTGGAATGGTCTCAATATAGTCAGAGAGGAGCTTGCGTCTTTTAATGCTAGACAAATCATATGAATTCAATTTAACAAACATTTCCCAAGCACCCATTGTGACAAGTGTTAGAAAGTCTAATACGGAGATGAGTGAAGGAAGATGGACTTAATAGGTTGGGGAAATTCCCAGCGTGAGATTTCTCTCCATCAAGCCAAGTTACCACTCGCCTATTAATCATCAATTATTTATTCTGTTCCTACTACATGCCAGTTTCTTCCTCTGTAAAATGAGCTGGAGAAGGAAATGGCTAACCATTCCTGTGACTGCCAAGAAAACCCCAAATGGGGTCTCGAAGAACCAGACACAACTGAACAACAACAACATGCCAGACAATTTGGGAGCTAAGACTTAGAGACTTGTTAAAGGCTCATTTCAGAGAATTTAAGTGATTTCTCCTGAGTCACACAGCAAATAAGTGTTAGAGGCAAGATTTGAACCCACGCCATCCTGATTCAAGTCCAAGGCTCTCTGTCTTACTGCTTCACTAGGTATTGAGCGAGCAAAGACAAAAAGCTAACGAGGACGCCAATGTGGAATGGGACCACTGAACTAGATTTGCAATGGACTTTTAGAGACCATTGAATTCAACCCATTTTTAAAACATTTTAAATTCTTACTTCCTGTCTTAGTATCATTTCTAAGACAGAAGAGTAGTAAGATGTAGGCAATTGGGATTAAGTGACTTGCCCAGGGTCACACAGCTAAGTATCTGAGGTCAGATTTGAACTCAGCACCTCCTGTCTCAAGCCTGGAGCTCTCTCCACTGAACCACCTTGCTGCCCCCATTTACTTTTCAGAATTGGAAACTGAGGTCTAAATTGGGAAAGAAACTTAACCCAGATCACCCAAACTATCGAATTACCCTAACTTGAATCAAGTTTCCCTAACTCCTCATACAGCGATTTGGCCAGTCAATGGGCATTTATCTGAGAACATGTCCCTTTGGTGAGGTTCACCCCAGTCTATGGCTGGGACCAGAGAAAGGAGCGGTTTTTGGCACAGTCAAATTCTAGGTTGACATAAACCCGGCTTTTCTGCAGAAATCAACATTTAATTCTCCTCTTTTCTCCTTCCCTCACAAAAGAAGGCAGTGAGAGCAAAAGCTCTGAGAATATTGTCCACTGGACTGGAACCTATCCCCGCAAAGAAAGACTTCTCTGAAAGCCCAAAGCAGAGCAAAGGAAGCCTTTATTTTTTAGGGTGGACAATCTCCTGGAATTGGAACGGGACCTCGGAGGGGACTGAATCCAATATTCCCATTTAACAGAGAGCCCCAAAGCTGGGACTCTCTGTTTTTGTTTCTGAACCCACAGTGCCCAGCTTAGTACCTGGCGCCAAGGAGACACTTAATAAATCCTTGCTGAATGAACATGTAAGCCGGGGAGGCTGGGACTGGACCAGAGTCACAGAGCAGGTTCGAGGAGGATGGAGGACTCGTGACTTTCCGAAAGAAAATCCTAGACTTATAACAGCAAGGAGCCTTAGACGTCGTCTAGTCCAACTGCTTCATTCTACAGATAAGAAGACTGAGGTTCAGAAAGTCCATGGTCACACAGGTAGTGGGATTCCAAGTGGGATTTGACTTTAGGTTTTCCAACTCCGCCAATGGTTTTTTTCTGCGCAATACACAATGTTAGCTTTGTTGTGATTCGGTCATGTCGCACTCTCCACGAACACATTCGGAGTTTTCTTGGCAGAGATCCTGGAGTGGTCTGCCATTTCTTTCTACAGCTCATTTTACAGATGAGGAAACTGAGAAGAAAAGGGTGAAGTGATGTATCCAAGGTCACACAGCTAAGATACTAGAGTAGTTTACCATTTCCTTCTCCAGCTCATTTTACAGATGAGGAAACTGAGAAGAAAAGGGTGAAGTGATGTATCCAAGGTCACACAGCTAAGATAGTAGTTTACCATTTCCTTCTCCAGCTCATTTTACAGATGAGGAAACTGAGGTAAACAAGGTGAAGTGAGTTGTCCAGGGACACATAGCTAAGACACTAGAGTAGTTTGCCATGTCCTTCTCCAGCTCATTTTACAGATGAAGAAACTGAGGCAAACATGGTGAAGTGATGTATCCAAGATCACACAGCTAAGATACTAGGATGGTTTGTCATTTCCTTCCCCAGCTCATTTTACAGATGAAGACATTGAGGCAAACAGGGCAAAGTAACTTGTCCTAAGGTCAAACAACTAAGATACTAGAGTGGTTTGCCATTTCTTCTCCAGCTCATTATTTGACAAATGAGGACCCTGAGGAGAAAAGGGTAAAGTGATGTATCCAAGGTCACACAGCTAAGAAACTCAGGTGGTTTACCATTTCCATCTCCAACTCATTTTACAGATGAGGAAACTGAGGTAAACAGGGTGAAGTGAGTTGTCCAGGGCCACATGGCTAAGACACTAGAGTAGTTTGCCATGTCCTTCTCCAGCTCATTTGATAGATGAGGAAACTGAGGCAAACAGGATTAAGTGACTTGTCCTAGGGTCAAACAATTAAGATACTAGAGTGGTTTGCCGTTTCCTTCTCCAGTTCATTTGACAGATAAGGACACTGAGGCGAACAGAGTTAAGTGACTTCATAAAGATGAGTTTTCCAGGTCTGGAGCTCTATCCACGGAGCCACATAGCTGCCCAGTGTTAGCTTAGTATTCATTTGTTTGAAATCTCCCTTAAATTCATGTCGGAGAGAGTTTTCAGGGCTATATTATTTTATTATCACACTGTTATATTCGTCCAGTACTCCCCACATCCAGGAATCAGAAACAGCCTTGTTCCGTCCTACCATCCCAAAGTTTCGGACACTCGGATCCTAAATAGAGCAGGAAAGGGACCTGAGAAGATATCTATCTAGTTAAACTCTCTCATTTAATACATGGAGAAGTTGAGACCCAGAAAGTGGAAATGACTTCCCCAAGGTCACATAGGGAACAAATAAGATGCAGAGCTGGGATTCGTACTCAGGTCCTCTGACCCCAAATCCAGCCTGCTTTCCACCACATTTGCTATGTAGGATTGTTGGAACTGAGACCTTCCCAGTCTGAGCTCGGTGCCCAAGAGCAAGCCGTGTAAACAAATCCAAAGCAAGTGGTTTTCTCTGTGTGTGACTCTGGGGTGTTTGAGCTGACTGGAATCTCATCCAAACCAGGAAAGACCCTAATAAACAGTTAATTATATGGCGGTTCTGTAAATAGTGGCAAGAATACAGAAGCTAACGTGTAATTACCCTTAATTTAGCTGAATCCATCGCAGAGCTTTCAGGAGTCCTCGAACACAGTAGTTATTACTGATCTCCAAGTGCAGGCTTGTGGTCAGAATACAAGGTCAGTAAGCCCTTGCCTGGATGGCGTGAAGGTATTCGGTCCAAAAGTCCAAGTGCCTCAGTCAGTCACAAAGCTTCACAGAGTCTCGGAATCACGGGCTCTCGGCCTCCAGGATCCCAGACCGAGGAGCTGGGGGCCCAGAGAGCTGCAAGAGGCTTCACAAGCCATCTCCTTCAAAGAGCCAAGGAGGAACTGAGTTGTACTCAGACAGGAAAGCTCCCCGACAACAGAGGGTCACAGACGAAGAGCTGGGAGGGAGCCCAGAGGTCATCTTATCCAGTCTCCTCATTTCACGGGGCAGAGAAATTAGAATGACTCGGGAGCACAGATGCAAACTGGAAAGGAACATTAAGTTCTTCTTGTTTTACAGATGAGGAAACTGAGATTCAGAGATACTAAATGACTGAGGATCAGAAACTGCAAGCTAGAAGGGTTCTTAAATTCCATCTAATCCACCCTCTCATTTTACAGATGGAGAAACTGAGGCTCAGAGAGTTTAAACAGCTGGATCAGAGTGTGCAAGCTAGAAGCGTTCTTAAATTCCATCTAATCCACCCTCTCATTTTACAGATGGAGAAACTGAGGCTCAGAGAGTTTAAACGACTGGATCAGAGTGTGCAAGCTAGAAGCGTTCTTAAATTCCATCTAATCCACCCTCTCATTTTACAGATGGGGAAACGGAGGCTCAGAGACTCTAAATAACTGAAGATCAGTGTGCAAGCTAGAAGGGTTCTTAAATTCTATCTAATCCATCCTCTCATTTTATAGAGGGGGAAAATGAGGCTGAGTTTAAATTATTGGGGATCAAAGTCTGCAAGTTAGAAGGGTTCTTAAATTTTATCTAACCCATCCTCTCATTCGAGTGGGGAAACTGAGGCTCAGAGAGTTTAAACAACTGGGGATCAGAGTCTGCAAGCTAGAAGGGTTCAACTCTCTCATTTTATAGATGGGGACCCTGAGACTAAGAGAGGTTAAGAGACTTGTCCCAAGTTGCATCGCAAGGGGCACAGCCAGGATTCAAAATCAGGTTCTGTTGGGCAGCTGGATAGTTCAGTGGATAGAGAGCCAGGCCTAGAGACAGGAGGTCCTAGGTTCAAATCCGGCCTCAGACACTTCCCAGCTGTGTGACCCTGTGCAAGTCACTTGACCCCCATTGCCCACCCTTACCACTCTTCCACCTATAAGTCAATACACAGAAGTTAAGGGTTTAAAATTAAAAAAAAAAAATCAGGTTCTGTAACTCCAAGCCCAGTGACCTTTCCTTTTGCTGACTCCTGCCTAAGAAGAGGTTGCTTAGCCTTTGCCTAAAGACATCTAATAAAGGGGAGCCCATTACCACCTGGGGCAGTCCTCTCAGAATTTTAAAATAAACTGTAAAACATTTATGAGCTTTTTAAAAAGTCTTTCTGAGAGAAAGAGGAAATGACAGAGAGAGAGAGAGAGAGAGAGAGAGAGAGAGTGAGAGAGAGAGAGAACACAATAAATCAAGCGTTGGACTTAAGAGTTAGGAAGATCTGCCAAATCTGACCTCTAAAATTTACTCACCGAATAATGCCAGACAAGTTGCTTTAATAATAATCATGATGATGATTATAGCTATCATCTATATAGCTCTTAGGACAACTAGAAGGTGCAATAGAATGCTGGGTCTAGAATCAGGAAAATCTAAGTTCAAATTCAACCTTTGACACTAGCTATATGACCCTGGGCAAGTCATTTAACCCTGTTGACCTCAGTTTCCTCATCTGTAAAATGAGCTGGAGAAGGAAATGGCAAACTACTAGTTTATAGTATCTGCCAGGAAAACCCAAAAAAGGAGTCATGAAGTCAGACATCGGGCACTGTGCTAAATACTTTACAATTATTATCTCATTTGATCCTCAAAACAAGCCTGGGAGATAAGTGCTAATATTATCCTCATTTTACAGATGAGGAAATTGAGGCAGAGGTTAAGTGACTTGCCCAGGGTCACACAGCTGGTGTCTGGGGCAGGATTGAGCTCAGGTTTCCCCAGACCCAGTGCTCTCCTTACTTATTAGTTCTCCTAATCTGCAAGGTGTGAGGTGGTACCACAGAGTTGTTTTGATTTGCATTTCTCTAATTATAAGAGATTTAGAACACTTTTTCATGTGTTTATTGATAGTTTTAATTTCTTTTGGGCAGAGGCAGTGTGGTACAGTGGAAAGACCACTGCCTCTGGAGCCAGAAGAGGTCAGATCTTGCCTCTTCCACTTTACTTCCTGGGTTACCTTGGGCAAATCACCGTTTGTTCACCTCTTCTGGTGAGGAAGCTGGACTTCACATGATAGCCTTTACAGTCTAGCTCTAAACTTGTTATCCTGTGATCTTTTAAGACTGAGAAGGTTTAACATCTGTGTTGGTAGCCTGAGCGCCCAATGCTAATGAAAATACAGCTATTGCTGTTCCTTCAAAAGTTTTTTACTTGGTATAGATTATTGAGTGAGACAAAAGCAAGGGCCTGCTAAAATATCAGATCAGGTACTTATAGATACAAAAGCAAGGACCTGCTAGAATGTCAAAACAGGTATTGAGAGATACAAAAGCAAGGACCTGCTAGAATGTCAAAACTGGTACTGAGAGACACAAAAGCAAGGGCCTGTTAGATTGTAAAAGCAGGTTCTGAGAGATACAAAAGCTGGACAAAAGTAAGGAAAAGTTCACTTACTAGACCCCAGGGAAGTTCTGGGACAGAATCCAAGGAGTTTAGATTAATTGATTTTTGAGATCCCTGCAAAGCTTTAAATTATATCAGTTTTTCTTCCTTCAGCAGAGAATCGTAGATTAGAGCTGGAAGGGGCCTTCAAGGATGTCTAGTTCACTCCCCTTCTCATTCCACTCCCACAGTTTTACAGGAGAATGGGGCCCCAGAGAGAGGAAACAACTTATCTGAGGTCCCCCAGGTATTAAGTAGCAGAGCCAAGATTCAAATAGAAGACTTGCAAGTGCAGAAACTCAAGCCCTCTCCAACAGTCATCACTAAGGTGGGACAATTGGGGCTTTGCCTCTGGGTGCTGAATTTAGAGGGCAATGAGAGAGCATTCATGTCTTTCTGAAGTGGTAGAACCAACTAAGCTTAGCACCTCATTAACAAGAATAATTAGTTAAAATGGAAAGCTACCAGATGGCCTGGGGTGAGCTCTATACCCTTAATTGAGGGCACTTTTTTTTTTTTTTTTTTTTTTAAACTGAGCTGCTTGCCCCAGGGTACTGTTTGTGGTACTGGTCTTGATGGAAAAAATGCCTAGTTTCAGCACAGAGGGAAATGATAGTCTGGGTGCAGTTCACAACCCCAAACAGAATAAGCTTAGCTTTGAGACCTTGCATTCTGTCCATATGAATCTGATGTAGTCTGGGTTCAATGACAAATGTCATCTGCACAAAAACAGCTGCTGCAGGGGATTGTGATTTTTGACTTCTTGAGTATCCCTCAGGGCCACAAACTCTCCTGAAAGGGACTGTAAATTGGGGGTTGTCTGCTAACCCTCAGTGCTGCCAGTTTTTCTTTGATGAATTCCTTCTCATTAGCAAATGTGCTCTGCTGCCACAGTCAGACACCCTCTGAACTCAGCACTGATTGCCTGTACATTCACTTGGCAATTAATCATGGCCGCCTTCAACAAATTCCAACCAACAAGCATTTATCAAATCCCTCCTCAGTGCCAGGCACTCTGCTAGGTATTGAGGGCACAAAGAAAAAAAAGTAAAAATAGTTCCTGCCCTCAGGGAGCTCACAATCTCTATCTGGGAAAAGAACATTAGTCAATCAACAAACTTTTATTAAATAACTATTATTTGGCAGACATACTGGTTGTTATTATCATTCGGTCATGTCTGAGTCTCCATGACCCCATTTGGGGTTTCATTGGCAGAGTGATTTGCTAGAGTGGTTCATCATTTCCTTCTTCAGCTCATTTTATAGATCAGGAAACTGAGGCAAACAGGGTAAAGTGAGTTGTCCAGGGTCACACAGATAGTAAGTGTCTGAGGAGGGATTTGAATTTAGGTCATCTCAACTACTTCCTTAATGCTCTCTCTACTGAGCAACCTAGTTGCCCTATTTTATTTGTTACTAGGATTACAGAGACAAACAGAAAGGAAAACAAATGAATATCTACCCTCAGGGACCTTATGTTCTTGTGGGTGGGAGGATAAACAAGTGTGTGAAGTAATATAGGTTATAGAATAATAGGGAATAATAAAGCCCTAACACTTGGGGAGAGGGATAAATCAGGGAAGACTTCATGGTGGAGGCAGAATAAAACCAAACTTTGAAGGGAAATAAAGATTCTAAGAAACCAGAGAAGCCTAGCTTGTGTCTCAAGCACAGGATATATGGTTTCTGCTTGTAGTATCTCTGAATTGTTGTTCTGAATGATGTTTGTATTCTAGTATTTTATGTGATTAGGATTATATTACCTCCTATTCATTGATTAATACTATTATTTACCTTTTCACATATTTATACCAAAGATATCAAACTCAAATAGAAATGGGGACTACTAATGTACACATAAGGATGCCTGCTGGCTACATATTGACTTAGTTTAAAAATGTAATATTATCTATGCTTTATTCTATTTTTTTGTTCAATACTTCCCAATTATATATATATATAAATATATATATATAAACCCTTGTACTTCGGTGTATTGTCTCATAGGTGGAAGATTGGTAAGGGTGGGCAATGGGGGTCAAGTGACTTGCCCAGGGTCACACAGCTGGGAAGTGGCTGAGGCCGGGTTTGAACCTAGGACCTCCTGTCTCTAGGCCTGACTCTCACTCCACTGAGCTTTCCCAATTATATTTTAATCTGCTGGGCTGTATGTGGCCCAGAAGTCATGAGTTTGAGATTTCTGATTTATACCTCGTCTACCCAAATATATTGCCAACTTCAAGGGGAAGGTGAGGATATGGAGATAGGATGAGGAGTGGTTAGGAACCTGGCTTGGAAGAATTATGCAGGGATCTTAGAGCATGTTATGCTAGTGAACTAAAGATCAGCAGAACCATTGTCTATACAAGTTTTGAACTGTTTTCTTACTTAAAATTTTTAATTTAGAATATTTTCCATGATTCCATGATTCATGTTCTTTCCTTCCCCCCTCCCTCAGCTGATGAACAATTCCACTGGGTTATACATTTATCTTTGTTCAAAACCCATTTCCATGTTATTCATATTTGCAGTAGAGCAATTCTTTAACATCAAAACCTTAATCATATCCCTAACAAACTATGTGATCGATTATATCTTTTTCTTCTGTATTTCTGCTCCCACAGTTCTTTCTCTGGATGTGGATAGTTTTCTTTCTCATAAGTCCCTCAGAATTGTCCTGGATCCTTGCATTGCTGCTAGTAGAGAAGTCTATTACATTTGATTGTGCTACAGTGTATCCGTCTCTGTGTACAATGTTCTCTTGGTCCTGTTCCTTTCACTTTGCATCAGTTCCTGGAGGTTGTTCCAGTTCACATGGAAGTCCTCCAGTTCTTTATTCCTTTCAGCACAATAGTATTCCATCACCATCAGATACCAAAATTTGTTTAGCCATTCCCCAATCGAGGGACACCCCCTTGTTTTCCAATTTTTGGCCACTACAAAGAGTGCAGCTATAAATATTTTTGTATATGTATCTTTCCTTATGATCTCTTTGGGGTACAAACCCAGCAGTGGCTGGATCAAAGGGCAGGCAGTCTTTTAAAGCCCAAATTGCCCTCCAGAATAGTTGGATCAATTCACAGCTCCACCAGCAATGAATTAGTGTCCCAATTTTGCCACACCCCCTCCAACATTCATTACTTTCCCCTGCTATCATTTTAGCCAATATGCTAGGTGTGAGGTGATATCTCAGAGTTGTTTTAATTTGCATTTCTCTAATTACGAGAGATTTAGAACACTTTTTCATGTGCTTATTGATAGTTTTAATTTCTTCATATAAAAACTGGGGAATGGCTTTATTTATTTTTTTTATTTTTTAAACCCTTAACTTCTGTGTATTGGCTCATAGGTGGAAGAGTGGTAAGGGTGGGCAATGGGGGTCAAGTGACTTGCCCAGGGTCACACAGCTGGGAAGTGTCTGAGGCTGGATTTGAACCTAGGACCTCCCATCTCTAGGCCTGACTCTCAATCCACTGAGCTACCCAGCTGCCCCGGGGAATGGCTTTATTTTTTGTACAACTGACTTTACTTCTTATAAATTTGAGAAATTAGACCTTTGTCAGAGGATTTTGTTATATTTTTTCTCTTACTCTTTTCCCCTTAATTCAATTCAATAAATGTTTATTAGCCAAGGGTGTCAGAAATAGTTCCCCTGGAAGACTTCCACCCCAAAGCCTTCCTTATTTCCCTTCTTTGCTTCTCCCCTTCCCTTTTTCCCCTTCTTCCTTCCTTCTCCCCCTTCTCTCCCTTCCTCCATCTCTTCCCCAAATTTCCAGAATCTTCTCAGCTGATATCCATTTCTCTCTGCTAAATCTGGTTCTCTTCTCCTTGGCTTTCTCAACCTCAGTCTTGAGTTGGATTTTAGAAGGAAGCTTTCTGTTCATTAGAAGGACTCCTCTGACTCCTGCAGCCAGGCTGACAGAGCCAGCTAGCTGGGTCGAACAGTGTTGACTAGGAGAGTTGATATGTGTGGACAGACAATGCATCCATGAGGCCCTGGCCCTGTAGGGTAGGAGAACTGCTGATCAGTCTGATCTGTCTGATTGAGCAAGAGCAGTTCTGAGAGGTTTCATCCTTGCAAGTCAGCTGAGAAAGGGAGATATGGGAGGACAAAGTATCAGGGGCAGAATAGAGTTCTCTGCCCTACAAGTGAGCCAGGCATGGTCATGGGAAATGGACATAAAAGATCAATGGTGCATGGAATACTGAGGTTACTAATGGTAAACCAAAGGCAGCGGGGATCTGGTCTGAGAAAGAGAAAAGGGAAAAGAAAGAAGAAAGGGTGAGAGGGAGAGAGGAAGGAAGGAAGGGAGGGAGGGAAGAAGGAAGGAAGAAGGAAGGGAAGAAGGAAGGAAGAAGGAAGGGAGGAGAAGGAAAAGGAAGAAAGGAGGTAAGGGAGGAAGGGAGGAAGAGAGGGAGGGAGGAAAGAAGGAAGGGAGAGGAAAGACAAAGAGGGAAGTGAGAGAGGGCGAAGTGAGTGAAAGTAAGATGATGGAAAGAAGAAAGCAGGTAAGAACAAGAAAGGAAGAAGGAAATTAAGAGATGGAAGAAAATGATAGAAAAGAAAGAGGAAAAGGTATAAAGGAAAGAAAGGGAGTGGAAGGAAAAAACAAATGAATGAAGACAATGAAAGAAAGATGAGGAGAGAGTAAGGAGAGAGAGAAGAGCATGAGAAAGATAAAGAGGGAGTAGAAAGCACAGGGGGAGGGAAAAGGAGAGGGAGCAGGAGGAAGGGCCCCAAAGGGAAGAGGCAGGGGCAGACAGAGAAGGAGGAAGAGGAGGAAAAAGAAAAGGAAGAAAGAAAAAGGGGCTGAAAATGAGCTGGGAGCTGGAATGGCACTAGTCTCTGATGAAAATGCCACATTTGCAAACACACTGCTCTCTGACAAGTGCCAACAGGCCCATTCCAGAGTTAAAGAGTGCTACATCTGTCAGGCTTGCCATGGGTAAATCAGCACTTTTTCCTTATTCAGCTCTGCTGGGATTTTGCAAGCCTGGTTTTACTTCCACATGGATCCTACCACCCAATGGCCCTTTGTGAGTGTGTGGATCTTCTCAGGAGCTAGGCTGGGCAGAGAAAAGGGACTGACTGCCACCTCCACAACCAGGATCTGCCAAAGGGTCGACCCGGCTGAGGGAGGCAAATAGCCATGGGCTGGTCAACATTTAACAACCAGCTCTCAGTATAGGGGACCCACTTTGCAGTCTAATCTCCATGACTAACATTGGCTCCCTCACTTTGTTAAGTCTAGAACAATCAATGATACGATGAATCGAGCTCTGATTTATAACCTTTTTCAGATTTCTGATATGTCAATGCTCACACTAAATATTTAACAATAGGCTCTCTTTCCAGGTCTGGTTTGAGCTGGCTCCAGCACAGGCAGGGGAGCAAACGGAGGACAGACTTGGGAAGGTGGGTGATCCTTGTTTCCTATTCTTGGCTCCTAGATCTTTTCTCACTGGGAGAGCAAGACAGAGACAGAAAGCAAGCAGGCCACCTGTAAACCAGTAAGAACTGCGTCACTGTCAAATCTCTGAAGAAGTGGAAAAGGCCTATTTGTTTCTTGATTTTCTTTTCCTCTCCAGGTTTAGACTTACACTTCTCAATTTAATAAACATTGATTCAGAAAACAGGGAAGTTAAGTAACTTGTCTGAAGTCACACAGTTAAGGAAATCAGTGTGTTAGAGCAGTTAAGAGTATAAAAAGTGATCCTTCACCCGCGCGGTTCTAGTTCCCAAAGTTCTGGAGTCACGAGAACTGTTGAATGGCTGCTCTGCACACATGCCCACTTGTACCCATTCGCCTAATAAACAGCCTGATTTTGCCTTTTTTTAAAAAAGAGAAGAAGTCAGCCCTGCCAATCGCCAGCTGGTTCAGGTGCCGGGAATACAAAGGGTTTCTATTTTAAAGTTTTAAAAGAAAATTGTTTCTTTTTAAATGGGAATATAATTTTTAATATTCATTTTCTGACATTTTACAATCTGTGTTCTCTCTCTTCCTCCCTCTCACCCCTCCTCTTCCCTAGGAAGGCAGGTAATAGGGTACAGGTTGTAGATATTTTTATCATATAATACATATAGCCACGTTTGTCACCCTGTGAAACAAGACACATCTTGCTTACGCTAGAGAAAAATTTCACGGCGGAAATAGAGTGAAGAATGGTGAAAGGGTTTATGTTTAAACAAACAAACGCAGAGCACTGAGTCTAGAGTAGCTAGAGGAGTAGAAGCCATATGAGAAGACCTGTGTGTGTGTGTATATATATATATATATATATACACACACAGAGAGATCAGATAACCCTCAAGCATTTACTATGCACCTACTATGTGTCAGCTAGGTGGAACAGTGGATAGAACACTTGAACCTGGAGTCAGGAAGACCTGGGTTTAAATCTGATGTCAGACACTTACCAGTTATGTGATCCTGTCTATATCATTTAATCCCTGTTTGCCTCAGTTTCCTCCTCTGTAAAATGAGCTGGAGAAGGAAATGGCAAAACATTTCACTCCAGTATATTTGCTAAGAAAAATTCCAAATGGGTCATGAAGAGGCAGAAGTGCCCGAACAATAACAATTATGAGCCAGACATTTTGCTGGGAATCAGCTAACACAAAGATAAAAGGGAAGCAGTTCATTCCCTCAAGAAGCTTCTATTCTAACAGGCTACACACACACACACGCACACGCACACACACGCACACACGCACACACACACGCATGTACCCCCAAAACAAACAAATATATATATATATATATTTGTTTGTTTTTTTGGTATATATATATATACCAGGAAATGGAGGAAGGCAGAGGTAATATACTAATATACTAGGGGAGATCAGGAAAGGTTTCTTGTAGACCACTTGCACAAGCTTGTTTTAAATGATATTTAGGGGGCAGCTAGGTGGCTCAGTGGATAGTCGGGTCTGGAAATAAGAGGTTCCAGGTTCAAATCTGTCCTGAAAATACTTCCTAGCTGTATGACCCTGGGTAAGTCAACCCCCATTGTCTAGCCTTTATCACTCTTCTGTCTTAGAACCAATTCATAGTGTTGATTCTAAAACAGAAAATCAGAGTTTTAAAAAAAAGATATATATTTCATGTATATTTATATATATTTTAAACTCTTACCTTCCATCTTAGAATCAACAGTGTGTATTGGCTCCAAGGCAGCAAAGTGGTAAGGGTAGGCAATAGGGGTTAAGTGACTTGTCCAGGGTCACACAGCTAGGAAGTGTCTGAGGCCAGATTTGAACTCAGGACCGGCTCTAGGCCTGGCTCTCAATGGATTGAGTCACCCAGCCGCCCACCCAAAAAAGATGTTTTGATAAGGATACTACAATATAATCCATTTCCTTTGTCATTGTATGTATTTTTTGTTTCCTTTTTTTTTTAAACCCTTAACTTCTATGTATTTGCTCCTAGGTGAAAGATTGGTAAGGGTGGGCAATGGGGGTCAAGTGACTTGCCCAGGGTCACACAGCTGGGATGTGTCTGAGGCTGGATTTGAACCTAGGACCTCCTGTCTCTAGGCCTGACTCTCAATCCACTGAGCTACCCAGCTGCCCCTCATTGTATGTATTTTTAAAATGCATTTAAAATCATGATTTTGAGAAGGGTTCTTGGGCTTCACATCTAAAGTGGTTCATGACTCAGAAAAAGGATTAAGGCCCTTGCTGTAGGCCGGCAGCCCTCTTACTGGGTCTTGAAGCAAACAAGGGTGGAGGAGGGCAGGAAGAGCCTTCCCTGTACCAGGGACGGCCCATCCCAGGGCAAAGGCACCAAGATGAAAGATGGAGTGTCCTGTGTGAGGAATGATAAGGTCAGGCTGGCTGGACCTTGGAGTGTGGAGAATCTCTCATATGGTTGGGAAGGCTGGGTGGGGGCTGGCTGCAAAGAGCTTTAAAAGCCAGAGCAGTTTGGATTGGATCCCAAAGGCCACATCCATGGCATGGAATGGGAGAGTGACATGGGCAGTCCTGGGCTTCAGCAAAATCTCTGGGGCAGGTGGAGGGGATCAGTCTGGAGCCCGAAGGTTGGGAGACCTGTTAGAAGACTTGGAACAGCCCAAGAATCAGGCAATAAGGGCCTGAGCTGCAGTAATGACTGAGTAGTGAGAATGGGATGGACTTAAGGAAAATGGCGGAGGGAGAGAGAGGAACTGGCAACTGATTGGCTATGAGTCATGTGAGAGAGTGAAGTTGAGAACAGCACCAAGTGGGTGAACTGGGGTTGAAGGCGATGTCCTCAATGGAAACAGGAAAATGTGGAAGAAGGGAGAATTGAGGGGAGGGGGAGACAACTCTCTTTGGGACAAATTTAGCTGGCGATACCCAAGAGATAATAAATCGAAAATGTCCACTAGGCAGCTGGAGCTCAGGAGAGGCACAGAACAGGGATCTAGAAATCCAGATAAAGTGTTCCTGAAAAAAATGGAGAGGCCAGAGAATACTTCCTTGGAGGTGTGAAGATCCACAGGCCCATTAGGCTCTCTCCCATTCCCAGGAAGGGACTCATAGAGGGCTGAGTCCAGGCCTGGCAGGGTCTGGCTTCTGGAGAGAGGGATTAGGCTTTTGGCCAGGCCTTAGTTGGTCCAGAATTATTTTTATTAAAGAACTATTGGAATAGGAATGCAGAAGAAAGCAAATGATTTCTCCCTTGTTTATTTGGGTTTAAGTTTGGGGTTTTGATTTTATAAGATGATTCACTTACAAAAATGAACAATATGGAAATATATTTTTCATGATAATACATGTAAAACCCAGAATGAATGGCTTGCCAGCTCCTAGAGGGGGGAGGGAAGAGGAGAGGGAGACAATATAGATTTTATAACTTCAGAAAACTTATGTGGAAATTTGTTACTAAAATAAAAAAAAGAAAATTATGAAGAACAAAAAAGAATGATTTTGATTGCTTCCAGAATCCCTCCAATTTAGATCAGGGAATGGCAGAGCTTGGAGGTGTCTTAGAACGTAGAATCTGAGAGTTGTAAAAGGCTATTAATCTTAAACTCAGAATTCATTCTTAAAATGGAAAATTTAGGAAAGCTTTATCTTTTATACAATTAGTTTTCTAGTGAAAATCTGTATTTAAAGAACTAAAACGATGACATCGCCAACCTACAGAGCCATAGTTTAGGGGAAAGTCCCAGGAAGACCTAATTTAGTTCCTGACTCTGCTACTTCCTCTTTTGCTGACCTCAGGCACTTAGCATTTGGAGTTATTTTTTCCTCCCATGTAAATTGTAGATGTTGGACCAGGTGCTCTCTAAGGTCCCTTTCTATGATCTTCTGATTAAGGAATATCCAAATTGGAAAGGATCTTAGAAAACATCTGTTCTAGCCTTTCATCTTACAGAGGGGGAAACAGAGACCCTGAGAAGACAAATGATTTAGGCAAGGACTTTTTAGCAGAGCCACAGGGACTAGAACCCAGGTCTCCTGATTCCAGCCTAGGGCTTTCCTTTCATATTTTGAGCCTGTGAAATATTTCAGATATTGGTTTGTAGAAATGAAGAACGTTGCAGCCAGGAACAGAAGGAAAGGAAACCTTTTGGCCCTTCATCCCTCTACAAATACCCACTGTCTAGCTTGGAGAGAAGCTCTTCCTGCACCAGGGAAGGTGTGGAGAAACATTTAGGCAAAATAAAGAACTCAAAGTACAAAATACTATTATCAAATGCATTCTGCTTATTTTAGACACAAGATCAGAACCTTAGACCACTTTGCATCAGGATAAGGATGGGATACTGGTCAAACTGGTAATTCATTGAGGCTCAGATTGCTCCCAGAAAAAGAGACTATTCAGTTTGGTTCAGTGAAAACAGAACAATGAGAAGGGACCCCATTTGCCTTTGCCACTCACTTCCCACGACATGTTTCAAGAATCCTTTCTCCAAACTGGGCCTTCATTTCCCCATTTCTAGTCAATAATAATAATAATAATAATAATACCAACAACAACAATAATAAATAATCTCTAAAGTCCCTTCTGTCTCTGACATTCTGGGTTTTAAGTCCCTCATCCCAGATATCTAGAATGCACTCCTTTACTTGTAATTCCTGGCGTCCCTGGCACCTCCCTCCCTCCTTTCCTTCCTTCCTTCCTCCTTCCTTCTTCCCTTCTTTCCTTCCTCCCTCCATTCCTTCCTTCCTTCCTTCTTTCCTTCCTCCATTCCTTCCTTCTTCCCTTCCTTCCTTCCTCCCTCCATTCCTTCCTTCCT